>NC_064922.1:692539537-692842567 GCF_023897955.1 Schistocerca gregaria | reverse complement strand
CGTAACTAATGAGGAAGTACTTAATAGAACTGGAGGAAAAGAAATTTGTGGCACAACCTGACTATAAGAAGGGATCAGTTGATAGGACATATGCTGATACATCAGGAGGCCACCAACTTAGTGTTGGAGGAACGTTTGGGAGGAATAGGGGTAAAAATCGTAGAGGAAATGCAAGAGATGGATACAGTAATCAGATTCAGATGGATGTGAGTTGTAGTAGTTACCTGGAATTGAAGAGGCTTGCACAAGACACAGTAGCGTGGAGAGCTGCATTAAACCAGTCTTTAAACTGAAGACAACAACAACAACAACTATGAAACTGTTGTTATAATTGTAGGAATGTAAGTAGGAACAGTGAGATTCGACCCAGAGACCTCTCGTTTAAGAAACTACGCGCTTATTCGCTCTGATGCGGGCTCTTTGAATACCATCAACCGTACAAAGTATACAAACACGCCTAAAAGTTTTCTTGAAAACGGTTGAGAGTTGCTTGTTACTGATTACATATTTTGAAGTCTTAGTTGTTCCCTACACACCCTGTCAATATGAATGAAATCGGTGAGGGGAAGTTCTTATGGTCCCTTTGTCAGCTTCACTGCTTGCACCACGTAGGTTTCCAGGCCTTACTCCTTTCATTTCCCAGCACAGGTAGACCGATCATGCAGAGGGATAGAAGCGTTATGCGATCTCAATCCATATAACTAAGTTAGGCTATGGAAGGCAAAGAGGACCGTAGGCACGTTTTGAAAATAACCACTCCAATTTAGAAACCAGCAAGTGATGCAAAAGTATTCGAACTCTTAGCTACAATTCTATCGGTATTTTCAGCGTTAGTCGGTGTTCCTGGGGCATCTGTTTTGATTATTACCACCCGCCATCACTTTATTGTACTGATTTAACTTCGGAATAAATTAAATGTAGAGGGGGATTCTTTATTTTGTTTCTGCAAAAAAAAAAAAAAAAAAAAAAAACGACCGAGCACACGTTGCTATTACTTGCACAACGCGTGACACTATTTGTTGACTCCTAAGTAGAGAAACAAGCTTAGAAAGTATGTCGTCTTCTCCCCAGCGTCCTGTATGCACGCAAGGCATTGTCTCTGCAGGATTATGATGCGGCTGTTACAGCGGAACACCTCCCAAGTCGCCGTGGACTTGCAAGACGGTGGCGGCCAGCTGCTGTTCGAGGGTCGTGTTTGCAAAGAGACGGTCGGTGGCGAAACCCAGCAGGAAATTGCGTTGTGTAACGCTCGGTCTGCACCAGAAGAATGGAAAGGAAGAGCTCTGGATGTGCACAGCAGTTCGTGCCGTCCTTGGTGTTAAATCATCAAATAATTACCGCCAACTCCTTTGCCTTTGCAGCGCAGAATAATCTCCCTGTTCTTGACGCTGTTTTTTTACTAACGCTTGAGATTTGCAGCACCCATAAGAAGAGATCTGAAGTTTACTTAGAAAATTTCTAATTTAGTATCAAACAGTTTTTACTAGCGTTTCAAAAACGGTGAACTGTGTAATAAACATTTTATTATGAGACTATTGAAACTTCCATTAAATGTAAACATTAATGCCATAACCAGGAGATCTTCGATAGGACAAGAGTGTTATTCAGATGCCATGCAGCATGAGATTCCTGTTGGCGCTCATGGCCAACTAACGAATTCTCATTTCAAGAGTGAAATTTGTGTTTTCTTTCTTTTGCCAGCTGTATTTCTTCAACAACATATTACGTGGCTGGACACAAATCTGTCATCATTTTAAGTTTCACTGTGCAGTTTCCTCTCACACTAGTCAATAAAAGTGTTAAATGTTTAGGATCTGCCGCATGGAAGTCACTTCCTGTGTGTCTTCAGGTCGTAGATTCTAAGGTACGACTTCTTTTACGACGGTACTGACGTCAAAGGGCAGGCCGTTTACACTTTACGATCAATCAGGTGTTATCCAGAAGGTTCTTTTAAACCCATTATATTGAATGGCTTAGGCTAAAGCAAAGAATAAAAAATGATCCGTCTGTATCCGACATACATTCTGATTCTACAGGTATTTTCGTGAACCTGCTAAGACCACGACAATATAGTCACTAACATTCCCGTACCTCAGCTCGTCACATCAAATAAATAAATAAATAAAATAATTTAAAAAAATAATGGTTCAAATGGCTCTGAGCACTATGGGACTTAACTGCTGTGGTCATCAGTCCCCTAGAACTAAGAACTACTTAAACCCAACTAACCTAAGGACATCACACACATCCATGCCCGAGGTAGGATTCGAACCTGCGACCGTAACGGTTGCGTGGTTCCAGACTGTAGAGCCTAGAACCGCTCGGTCACTCTGACAGGCTCGTCACATCAGGATTGTCGCGTTCGCGGTAGTAAAAATATGTCAACCGATGCACCCCTGTCCTTCACTACACACACTTTTCATAGGATGTAGTAATGAAATAATTCAAAGAAGTTGTCTTAGCCATCTAGATATCCACTGCTGAATGTGAACACTAATCAGTCCACTTTCAAAACATTTACCAACAAATGCGACAGAGTCAAGATCACTAGATTAAGTATCATTTTATGTAGTTCGTGCGATTCGGTGTCCAACATGCTACCAGAGCCTGGTATGGCCCACAGGCTACACAGAGATTTCCCATAGTAGAGCACATCACTCATCATTGTTTTCACTTGTCATGCATTCAAAACGACCGGATTCATGAAGTACTAACGGTTACTGAACGCAAGACTGTTAGTGTGCGGTGAGCAAAACTTTAATTTTTTTGTTTTGCCGATGACTGTTGGTCTAGAAACTTGTATTTCATATCCACATAAAATAAAATAAAATAAACTTGTTACTGTGTGGACTGTGGTTTCGGATCCGCACTAATGGCAACAGATAACGTTACTTAGCGAATTCACAAACTGTCATTCATTCCACATGTTACAAACTCGTTCTTTCATCACTACAAAGACTTTAATGAAATTTTTACGCTGCAGCGGAGTGATTGCTGATATGAAACTTTCTGGCAGATTAACACTGTGGCCGGCAGGGGTGGTCGAGCGGTTCTAGGCGCTACAGTCTGGGACCTCGTGACAGCTACGGTCGCAGGTTAGAATCCTGCCTCGGGCATTGATGTGTGTGATGTCCTTAGGTTAGTTAGGTTTAAGTAGTTCTTAATTCTAGGGGACTGATGACTTCAGAAGTTAAGTCCCATAGTGCTCAGAGCCATTTGAACTATTTTTTTAACACTGTGCGTCGGGCCGAGACTAGAATTCTGGACATTTCCGAGGAGAACTTCTGTGAAGTTTGGAAGGTAGGAGACGAGGTACTGCAGAGGTACTTCGAGGACGGGTTCGTGAGACGTGCTGGGGTTTGAGTGTCGGGCCGGCACACAGTTCTAATCTGCCGGGAGGCTTCTCACAAGAACTAGGTTTAGGCGCCGTGTCTTGCGGACTACAATGACATGATAGCGACGACTGGCTGACACTGCCCACTTACGCTTAGCGTCAGGGGACCATGACCTGACCTGACCTGGCCTGGCTACTTGCTGGTCGAATGTTCTTTATTTGTTCATCCGAAACACTAAAACACAATGTAATAAAAGCTACATTCTAATATTAATTATAGAGAATTTTCCATTTTATGAGTCCATTGTTCACCAAACAGTATGGCCAGGCCTTTTGCTGTAACAAGTCTTCCATGTCACAGGATCCGTTCGCGTTAATGGGGGATCAAAAAGCGTTCAGAGTCCTGCCTAGCCCCACATTCACGAGATTCATCATAACTGATACCCCACTTCTTCAAATTAGTCTTGCACCTTGTCACACCTGTTCTCAAGCCATGAAGGGTCTTCCTGGACCTGTACTGAAGATGGCAGCTTGATGGTAATTTCTCTTATGCTGTCCGCAATCCGCAGTGAGACGTTTCTCCACAGCTCAGCTCGGTAGGATTCTGCTGAACTTGGAATTGGTGCTGATCTAAGTAGGAAGCTCTTTCGCGATGGATAAGCGTGCGTTCCGAACAATGGGTACCTTGGCTCTGTTTCTTGCTTCTTCTTTTCGTTCTCTGCTGCTACATGTGCGCTGGAGGTGCTTCTCCCACGAATGGAAAGATCATTTTGACTGGGGTTTGTCTTAGGTACCCTGCGACTCTACTGCTGGTCTCAACTTGGTTAGCTTGTGCAGAGTTCCCCCAGAATGGCGCCCCGTGCTCCACACCACAGAGATACAGCGAAGGGGCGGATGTGCGGAAGATGGTGGGCTGCGGTGTTAATCAGTTTGTGGATAAGGTTGATCCCGATGCACATCTTCTGCCTGCTGTCTTTTGTGGTTGGCAGTAGATCCAACACCGTGTTACTAGAGGGGGCCGAAAGGCGCGCGATTTCGCTCACGCAGGCTGGCGTCAGGTCTGGAACAGGACAAGGAAATTAGAATTTAGGAACAGCGGACGTAGCTGGTGGAATACTTAACTTTAATCCATTAATGATGAACGTCGCTCTTGACGGTACATAGTTCACAATATCAATAATAACTGATAATGGCGCCTTGCTAGGTCGTAGCAAATGAGGTAGCTGAAGGCTATGCTAAACTATATTCTCGGCAAATGAGAACGTTAGTAGGCAGTGAACCATCGGTAGCAAAGTCGGCTGTACAACTGGGGCGAGTGCTAGAAAATCTCTCTAGCCCCTGCCGTGTGGCGGCGCTCGGTCTGCAATCATAGATAGTGGTGACACGCGGGTCCGACGTACACTACCGGACCGAGGCCGATTTAAAAGCTACCACCTAGCAAGTGTGGTGTCTGGAAGTGACCCCACACTGTCTATTCACTATTTCTTGCAAGTTAACGCACGGTCCGACTTTAGGCTTTGGTACTGGTGATTTGAATTGCGCCTTTCCAGGTGATGTCCAGCTTTCTTCTTGCGTCCTTATTGCATATGTGACGTTCCCACACATGAGTTATATCTGGATTAGGTTTCAAGTGGTTGTCGTCATTGTAGATGGAAAGTTCTTCGAGAGTGATGTTAATTTGATTTTTACTTCACCAAATGTCTCTCACCGAGCAGCAGCAGTTTTTGTCGTCTGCACAGATGAATGACGAGTTTTCGGCGTTGAGTAGCCGATCGTTGGTATATATGTTACATAATATTTGATCCAGCACACTGCCCTGGAGAAAGCAATTCTTCTGCATTTTCAAACGACTCTTTTTCCATTTAGAATAATAATAAATTGTCTGCTTTGCAGCAGACACTGAATAAACTGCGTCAGTCGGTAGTGATTAGTTGTTGTGTACAACTTCTTTGTTAGTTTCTTATGATTCATGCTATCATAAGCAGCTCTAAGATCGATAAAGGCAACTCCTGTAATCTGCTTTTTTTCATACCCTTTCTCGATGTGCTGGGTTAAATTATCTGACTAGTACATAACTTTCCTGGCCTGAAACCTGACTGTTCCTTAATGATTTTCCTCTCGACACACTCAGAAATTCGATTCCGAAGCCATTCTCTCCATAACTTTACACAGGTGGCACAGAAGTGGTACAGGTCAGAAGTTCTTGGGGTTATTCGGTTCTTTACCTTGTGCCAAATCTTTGGGATTGTAATTCCAACAACCCAGCCTACAACTGATAGTTCAGTGCCGAAGTTCTTTGTTTTTTCTGGTGTCATATCATCCAAGCCTGCATCTCTGGTAGTTTATATTCGTTGGATGTAATTATCAAGCAACACAGAGACCACCTGAGACTGCGTGAATCAAATTTATCGTTCAATGGAAAAACAGTTGTTAAAATGTATAAGGATTAATCAATGCCGTTTACCACCCGTCCAGACAAAGATTTCCACTTTTATTCATGATTCTCGCCATCTTCAGTTACAAATGTAAGGTGGCGAAAAGAACAAAGTGAATGTTGCAAACTACATCTTATTCGTTATGGTCCCAATGTATAGTACAAGCATCTCTCGTTTCGGGGTAGACACCTAGAATCAAATAAGGATCTATGTGAACGCAGCTTCAAGTCATATCGCCAGATCCTCTTGTCTAATTTTACCATGACATATAGCGTTTAATGAGAATTCATATCATTCACTTTCGAGAAAATACTATTTAACGCACGAAAATTAGGAATTTGAGACATGTCGATGTCCAGAAAAATAACTGTTACGTAGAGCACGTAAAACGTGAAATATTGAATGTGCTATGGTTCCCGAGCTTGTGCTGCTGCTTAGCTTATTAGTGTACAAATGGTGATGTCGAATAATATTTCGTGACGCTATAGGCAATAGGACGTATCTGATAAGAGTTGGTCCCGGATTTTCATACGGTAGCTACAGTTTGAAATACTGCGATGAGCTTCCTGTACTAACCGTGAATACTGATAGACCATGTCATGGATTTGCACCGGGAAGCCACTCGTAATATCACAGCTGGAACTCTTCACATCTGGAACTCTTCATACAAACTTCTCTAATACTGGAGAGGTAGAAAGTGTAATATATCATTTCAGCTACGTGCCAACAACTTGTATACGATGAAGGGTGCATGGTACAAGTTTTAGTTAGAAAGACGATCACATTATAGATTAGTTTTCGTATTTTATTAGATAACCAGTTTCAACCCCTTTTATGTCATTCTTAGATCCACTATTACTAAAAAGGGATGAGTAAGGTCGGGGGGATGGGGGGGGGGGGGGGGGGGGGGAGACACGATAGTTGTAAAGTGACTTGAAAGGATATGTAATTCTAACCATTACTTTTCCTGGGCTCTTTCTTTTAAATGGTAACTTCTCATTAAGGCAGTTTTTACTATACAAGAGCGCTTAAGTGTTTCAGGCACGGGCATAAGCGGAGGTTTCTTTGTAGTTCAACCTCTCCAAAACTGTAGCAGTTCAAACTGAATTTATTGGAACTATTCCCATCGCTTCGCAGTAGTTCGATGTGATTTGGTGCATAGTTTATTATTTTCATTTTATTTATTTTTACGTAACTTTACGACTATCTTTGTGCTATCGTACACCCTTTTCTTCAATTTTTATTAATTAAGAGCTGAGGATACCTACAAACAGTCGAAATCGGACATCCCGAAAAATAAAATGGTGATCTAGACGGTATCAGAGGTACTTAAGGCGCCCTGTGGGCGTTACGTCTTCAGCAAGAGAGATTTTCACATAAATACCTAAGCTTCTGCTTCTGGTATCAACAGCAGGAGGTATAACGGAGTTACGATTCGTAATGACTAGGAAAATACGGCAGAGAGTGAATTCGCACAGTTCAGTGATAAGGTTGTCCTCACTAGAATTAACACCAAACCAACGACTACAATAATAGATTGCTCTATACGTGGTGCTATCACAAGCAGAAGAAGAGGAGCTGGAGAAAGGATATGAGGATATTGAACGGGTAATTCACCATGTAACGGAAGATCTAATAATCATAGGGGTTTGAAACGGGGTAGTAGGGGAAGGTCTAGAAGAGAAAGCTACGGAAGAATGTAGCCTTGGTAATAGGAATGAAAGAGGGATTCCTTAATATAGCAATAGCGAATGCACTGTTCAAAAATCACAAGAGGAGGAGGTGAACTTGCAAAAGTGCAAGAAATATGGAAATATTCCAACTGGATTATGTCTTAGACAGAGACTCTGAAATCAGATTTTGAATTGTGAGGATTACCGAGCGACAAATCAAGAGTAGGTCACAATTTAGTAATGATGAAAAGTAGGCTAAGTTCAAGAGCCTCGTCTGAAGGAAGCAACGTGAAAATGAGTGTGGTGGAAGGACGAGATATATTTGAAGGCCTCTGAGGTGTCAAATACTGCGATAATGAATACCGCTATAGACAGCCCAATTGAAGACGTATGACCATCTCTAAGGGGGCAACAGCAGAAACGGGATGCGTAAACATATGTACTATCATGTTCAGTCGTTTCTCCTGATTTGTATGCAACCAACATAACGCTACTGTCTCGCAGGTACTCTGCATTTTTTTCCCGTGCAGTCGTTTGACTTTACAGAATGGTTAACACAAAAGGCCTCAAGATATATTTGATCTGTATGGGTATCAGTCCAAATGCAAATTAATATCACGATAATTCAGATATCAGAATACAAGTTGTTGTTAGAAATGAAGCAGCATTACGCTTGCAAACTCTAATATATTACACTAAATCAAATTCAAAAATCGTCTTTAATCTTGAAATTGTATGACGAAACCCGATATGCTTCTTTGATAGGATACAGAACTTCACTATACACAGATCAGCGAGGAAGATAAACATTTGAGGACGCTAGATAAGTAGACGGAGAAGAAGAAGAAGAGCGAAAGGCAGTGTACACGGTCTTTTTCGCACAGTAGCAGCAATAGTTATAGTTCCCTTGCTTGCTCTTAGTACGATGCGACCGCAAGATGTCTCAGATAGTTGCAACAGATGCCAGTTGCAATGGATATATCCCTGGGATGCAATTCTTAACACAAAACATCATCTTTGTACCACGAGATGCGTAACATTACATTTTGAGGATTCACTCTGGCCTTTGTTAGGGCCAGCCATTAATGGTTCAAATCACCGTCTGACCATGCTGGTTCAGATTTTCAATCATTTTCTTAAATCGATATTTTACCAGTTGTTGTTCGTCTGTCTGTAAAAACCTCTTTTAATCTCTTTAAGAACGGCAGAGGTGGCGAGTTGATATTTATGTCAAATACTACTACCTCCATCGTGAATAATTTCACTTTATAAGTCAATCCCTTCCCGCGCCCGTGTTCCCGGGTTCGATTCCCGTCGGGGTCTGGGATTTTCTCTGCCTCGTGATGACTGGGTGTTGTGTGATGTCCTTAGGTCAGTTAGGTTTAAGTAGTTCTACGTTCTAGGGGACTGATGACCATGGATGTTAAGTCCCATAGTGCTCAGAGCCATTTGAACCATTTTAAGTCAATCCAATGAAGAGATACAGTCATATATGTCACATATTTTGATATGTACGAACTCACTCATCAAATCTCATAGATGAACGATCCATTTACACGTCGGACCTGGTGGTCTAGCGAGTAGAGGTAGTTTTGATTTTGTTTCATTTCTTTCTGAAGACTGACCTTCGGAATAAAGAAGCGGTGAAGTGTGAGCTTCGCAGTTGTAAGGCCGTGGGATCGATTCTCGGTCGGATCAAAGATTTTTCGTCTTCGTTTTAATCTAGGCTTCAGATCTCAACTATGTGAGGAGAAGCCAGAAATAACATGCAGTTTTAATTCTTCGTTGGAATGTAGGTCCGGTTTCCTCAGTTGGATAACGAGGGAAGTCACTCACACGCAAGTCACCGAAGTGGATTCCAATTGAATATGCGACTGAGCCACAAGTAATTAACACTGCTATTTATGAAAAAAGTTTGCACAGTATCATCAGGACGAGAGCGCTATTCGTTCTTGTCTAGCTTTCTTAGGTTAATTTTGTCCAGGTGGAGTACATACATCAATGCAGTTCACAAGATATGCTGCAGGAGAAAAAGTCACTACCGCTTTGCCTAAATATTTACGAGACGAAATGCAGTTCAGAGACCTAAAGATGTGAGTTTGCGCGACATATGGTCTTTATGATTACTGCACCATATTTATGAGTTGACCTTAAATACATATCACAAGTGGAAAGCAACACTTTCAGCAGAAATTTCCGCCTCGTACTGGTTGCCAGTGCGTGCAGCTGCTGTTATGTGATTTTAGTTCGACAATTATAAAATCATATCCCGTGGTCTAGGGATAGCGTCTTTGATTACTAATAAAAACGTCCTCGGGCCCAGGTTCGAAACTCGCCACTACTTAAATTTGAGTTAATAATCAGCATTGGCGCCCGAAGACTTCCGGCACAAGAAGTCGCCCTCATTCAGCCAATGGCCTTGTCAAAGAGGGTGGAGGAGCAGACAGAAGTTGAGGGAACTGACTTGCACTTGGGGTGGGAAACTGTCCTTAAAGGCGGAAGAATCAGCTGCATGAGGATGCGCAAGTCAATGGAAACCACCGAATTAAAGACAATGTATATCCACAGGACAAGTGGACTGTAATTGAAAAAGTGTCTTGATGATCTCTCCATTGGCAGAAAGATTCCGTGATAGTCTCCCATTAGGAACTGCGGGAGCGGACTGCCAAGGGGGAGGTGACCATCAGAAAAAGATTGGATAATCAATCGAAAGGATAACGTTCTATGAGTCGGAACGTGGCATATCAGAAGCTTGAACGTGGCAGGGAAACTAAAAAGTTTGAAAAGAGAAATGCAAAGGCTCAATCTAGATGTAGTAGGGGTCAGTTAAGTGAAATGGAAAGAAGACAAGCATTTCTAGTCAGATGAGTGTAGGGTAATATCAACAGCAGAAGAAAATCGTATAGTGGGAGTGTTATGAATAGGAAGGTAGGACAAAGAGTGTGTTAGTGTGAACAGTCCAGTGATATGGTGGTTCTTATGAGAACCGACAGCAAACCATCACGACAATCTGTCTGCTTCCAGATGGACACTAACGAAAAAAGCCACCCATACTGTCGCAGTAAGTAAAAAACTAAATTTACATCCACATCGTCAGATAAACAATAGTCGTGGCGATACATTACAGCGTGTTCCAACTTTTTGTCACAGAATATTGTGCTAAAAATAATGATGTAACCTCCAGAAACCATCTGAAGGTGGACCTGAAAAGATTCGAAAATCGTTTCATGGAATAATACATAATTATTCAAAAAAGTGACTGGTTGCTTATTTACAGTCTTTAGAATATGTTCTTTCGTTACAGAACTTTGCTTTGTACTCCGTGTTTGGCGTGAGACCCTGATAACAGCGTTTCCGCGCTGCCCTGTACATCGGGTCGCCCCGTAGTTTGATCCCAACACATAAACACAAAAAGGTGTGTCACTGCGCCGGCGGCACCCTGACCAAAGTTTGGAATAGCTCATTTGTCGTTACATTCAATAAACTACTCTTTTATTTTACAAAATATTATCTCTACATCATTTAAGATTCAAACTTCTTATACCCTCGAAAATAGTGAACAAGAACCCAATCTGGCACGGTACTACCGATCTCTCTTAGGAAGTAATACTCGCAAAACTTTTACTAATTTATACCACCAAGTACGTAGTAGTTCCGTTATAATACCCAGGAGCAGATATACACCCAGGTCAAAATTTAGTAGTGATGAAGAGGAGGCTGAAGTTTATAAGATTAGTCAGGAAGAATCAACATGCAAAGAAGTGGGATACACAAGTAATAAGGAATGACAACATCAACAAAATGACAACATCAGCAAAAGCAAAACGAGAATAATGGAATGTAGTCGAATTAAGTCGGGTGATGCTGAGGGAATTAGATTAGGAAATGAGACACTTAAAGTAGTAAAGGAGTTTTGCTATTTGGGGAGCAAAATAACTGATGATTATCGAAGTAGAGCGGATATAAAATGTAGATTGGCAATGGCAAGGAAAGCGTTTCTGAAGAAGAGAAATTTGTTAACATCGAGTATAGATTTAAGTGTCAGGAAGTCATTTCTGAAAGTATTTGTATGGAGTGTAGCCATGTATGGAAGTGAAATATGGACGATAAATAGTTTGGACAAGAAGAGAATAGAAGCTTTCGAAATGTGGTGCTACAGAAGAATGCTGAAGATTAGATGGGTAGATCACATAACTAATGAGGAAGTATTGAAGAGGATTGGGGAGAAGAGAAGTTTGTGGCACAACTTGACCAGAAGAAGGGATCGGTTGGTAGGACATGTTCTGAGGCATCAAGGAATCTCCAATTTAGTATTGGAGGGCAGCGTGGAGGGTAAAAATCGTAGAGGGAGACCAAGAGATGAATACACTAAGCAGATTCAGAAGGATGTAGGTTGCAGTAGGTACTGGGAGATGAAGAAGCTTGCACAGGATAGAGTAGCATGGAGAGCTGCATCAAACCAGTCTCAGGACTGAAGACAACAACAACAACAATATACGCTTGAAGTTCTCTAACGCTATAGATACAGCAATAAGAAATGGCTCAGTAGGCAGTACACTTGAAGAGGAATGGACATCTCTGAAAAGGGCAATCACAGACATTAAAACGAAAAACATAGGTACAAAGAAGATAACTGCGAAGAAACCATAGGTAACAGAATAAATACTACACCTCATCGATGAAAGAAGGGACTAAAAAAATGTTCAGGGAAGTTCAGGAATATAGAAATACAAGTCGCTAAGCAATGAAATAAATAGTAAGCGCAGGGAAGCTAAGACGAAATGGCTGAATGGAAGAATGTGAAGAAATCGAAAAAAATACTGTCTGAAAGACTGATTCAGCGTATAGAAAAGTCAAAACAACCTTCTTGAAGTGAAAAGCAAGGGTGGTATCATTATAAGTGAAACGGGAATTCTAATGTTAAATGCAGAGGAGATGGCGGATATGTGGAAAGACTACATCGAACGCTTCTGATGTTGAAGATTTGGTTGATGTGATAGGAGAAGAAACAGGAGACGATTTAGAAGAGATAGGGGATTCAGTATTACAATGAGAATTTAAGAGACCTTTGGAGGACCTAAGATCAAATAAGGCAGAAGGGATAGATAACATTCCATCAGAATTTCTAAAATAATTGGAGGAAGTGCCAACAAAATGACTATTCACATTGATGTGTAAAATGTATGACAGGAGAGAATATTAAGAGTGGACGACCCAGAACGAAGTGCTCCTATTAGTAGTCTTTCGCTCCTACTGTTTATCTGTACGTCGAATGATGGAAATAAAACAAAGGTTGAGGAGTGGGAGTAAAATTCAAGGTGAAATTATATCAATGATATGATTCGCTGACGACACTGCTGTCTTGAATGAAATTGGAGAAGAATTACACGAAGTGCTGAATCGAATGCACAGTCTAATGAGTACGGAACATATACTGAGAGTAAATCGATGAAAGACGAAGGTAATGAGAAGTAGCACAAGCCAGAAGAGTGAGAAACTTAATATCAGGATTGATGGTCATGAAGTAGATTAAGTTAAGGAATTCTGCTACCTATGCAGCAAAATAACCAATGACACATTGAGCAAGCAGGACACCAAAAGCACACAAGAAGGGCATTCCTGGACAAGGGAAGTCTACTAGTATCAAACATAGGCCTTAATTTGAGGAAAAAATTTGTGAGAATGTACGTTTGAGGCACAGCATTGTATGGTAGTGAAACATGGATAGTGGGAAAACCGGAACAGAAGAGAATCGAAGCGCTTGAGGTGTGGTGGTCCAGACGATAGTTAAAAATTAAGTGTACAGGTAAGGTAAGGAACGAGGAGGTTCTGCGGTTCTGCGCAGAATCGGAGAGGAATGAAATATGTGAAAAAGACTGAGAAGGAGAGAGGACAGGATGATAGGACATCTGGTTAAGGCATCAGGGAATGACTTCCATGGTATTAGAGGGATTTGATGAGAGCAAAAATTGAAGAGGAAGATGGAGATTGGAATACATTCAGCAAATAACTCAGTACATACGTTGCAGGTGCTTGTCTGCGACGAAGAGTTTGGCACAGCACAGGAGAGGGATTCGTGGCGGGTAGGATCAAACTAGGTGACTCAGGAAAAAAAAAACAAATAAAGGCAAAAGCACACATGGGTAGCCAAGGCAGCTAGTGAATATTGGTGTGGATGAACAGCGAAATGGATGTTTCTAACGGGCTCTAACCATCCTCTAGGGAACCAAAATTCTCTTTCAGTGTGCATCATCCTTCATTTTGACTTGACCATGAACCATTCCACCAGACCCCCAAGCTACACAGTGTAGCTTGGGGGTCTGGTGGAATGCTTAAGGAATGCGTTCGTTTCTCGTATCAGGCAAACGCTTTTTTACAGGTACAAAAAGCCCCTCTTCACCTCTGGTAACGCCATTTGAGCAATGTAGGTATGCTACCTATTGGAGGAGAGTCATGTAGGTTGGAGTAAGACAGAGATGGCAGTCACGCCAGGTTGAAACTCTGTCACCAATAAGCTTTCTTACACGAGAGTTTTTTTTATTATTACCGTTAATAATCCAGTAGTAATGTAAGGTCAAGGGCACTTATTTCTCATGGCACTTGAATTTTTGATGTTGAAAATATTGATGCTGGACTAGGATTCCAACTCAAATTTCCCCTTTCGCTGGTTTGACCGCTTTGAGACGATACATTTCCGTCGTTTCACTGTTTCTCCAAGATTCCGAACTAGTCAAGGTCTCCTTAAAAGGCATAGGTCTGTGTCCGATTCCTGTTCTGGTAAAAAACTTTCTATTCTGCCATTTCAAGTTGTGGCACGAGCATTCCAAACTACTGATGACTAATTATTATGATTTTTGACGCCTGTCCGTGTTTGGCTGACAATGGATACATGTTCCCAGTCAACACAGAACTTTCTGCCATTTTATTTTCAGTTCAGATTTGTGCACATCTGCATAGTGGTGAAAGAAACTGATTTTAACGTCTATTCGCGACTAGAAGTCAATGACGATAGGTACAGGGTTCGAATCCCGATAACGCAAAACTATTAAGTCTCGTTATTTCAGTTTCGGGCACCTGGCTACTGGTAAAAAACTGCGATTTCTAACATTTGATTGTGCTTAGTTAACAATACGATTAGGAGCTGGGTTCGAATCTTCGTTCAACAGAAAATTAGGGGTATGTTATTTTAAGTTTAAACGTGCTTAAACATTGTTACTTGTGACTGAAACTATGTTTAAAATACTTCGTGGTTAGTTAGCAGGAACAAAAGTTGCTGGATTCGAATCTTGGATTCAGCACAAAAGATTTCTTCATGTAATTTCAAGGTGAAAGTTGATGTTTCATATGTGATTTATTGTAATAAATTTGAGTGTAGATGCATAACTGCTGTGTTTCTATAATAACGTGTTATCTGATATCTGCATTATTTTGATGTTAAGTTGCATCTATCTAACGGAAATATAGGGCAGTTTTCTCTTGTGGCCTCTTTTAGTAACGATTTTGTGCAGTCAAACGACTGTACCGAAAAAGAGAGCAGAGGGCCTGCAAGACATCTGCGTTATGTTGGTTGCATATAAATGAGGCGAAACGTAATTCAGGTCGAGCACGACAGAACATAAATCGTATGGGTGCACGGAAAATATCGGGTAAAACGGGAAGATCTCATATAGATTACACCAGGATCAGGAAGAGATTATGTGTTCTTGGAAAAAGCCGGAAGATACTTGAAAACTTCAGTTAGATTATCATATCAAGGTGAGGCGAACAGTTTTTCCCCTCTACAGCTCCCCAGAATACCTTAGAAGTTATTTCGTGATGTCTTAAAAGATCCTGCTCATTCTTCTTGTTCGTGCTCCCATATATTCCATTCCTCACCGACCCCACACAGAACCTCCTCATTCTTACCTCATCAGTCCACCTAATTTTCTACATGCTTCTGCAGCACCACATCTCAAATACTTCGAATATCTACCGTTCCGGTTTTCTCACAGTCCACTACCATACAATGCTTCAAATGTACATTCTCAGAAATTTCTTCCACAATTCTTCAGGCCTATATTTAATATCAGTAGACTTCTCTTGACCAGGAATGCCCTTCCCGCAAGCGTTAATGTGCTTTTCATGTCCTCCTTGCTCATTCCGTCAGGGTTATTTTGCTGCCTAGGTAGCAGAGTTCCTCAGCTTCACCTTCTTCGTGAT
The DNA here is from genome assembly GCF_023897955.1 of Schistocerca gregaria. NCBI lineage: Eukaryota > Metazoa > Arthropoda > Insecta > Orthoptera > Acrididae > Schistocerca > Schistocerca gregaria. The sequence continues at coordinate 692,826,926 of NC_064922.1, read as the reverse complement.
CACCAATCCAACTGTTAAGTTTCTCGTGGTTTGCATTCCTGCTACATCTCATTACTTTCGTCTTCCTTTGATGCACTCTTAATCCATATTCTGTAATCATTGGGTTGTTCACTCCATGCAGCAGATCATGTAATTCTTCGTCACTTTCACTGATGATAGCAATATCTTCAGAGACTCTTATCACAGATATCCTTTCACCTCGAATTTTTATTACACTCTTGAACCCTTCTTTTACTTACATCATTGCTTCTTCGATGTATAAATTGAATAGAAGGGGCTAAGAGTTGTTACTCTTATTCCCTTTTTTAATCCGAGAATTTCGTTCTTGGTCTTACACTCTTATTCTTCCTTCTTGGCTCGTGTAGATATTGTATATTACCCGTCTTACCCTGTAGCTTATCCCCATTTCTCTTAGAATTTCGAACATCTTGCAAGATTTGACACTGTCGAACGCTTTTTCTAGGTCAACATATCTTATGAAATTCTCTCAAATTACATCTAATCTCGCTTCCATTATCAACTGTAACGTTAGAACTGCCTCTCTGCTACCTTTATCTTTCCTAAAGCGAAACTGATCGTCATCTGACACATCCTCCATTTTCTTTTCCATTCTTCTGTATACTATTCTTGTCAGTAGCTTCGATGTGTGAGCTGTTAAGCTGATTGTGAGATAATTCTCGCACTTGACAGCTCTTACCATCTTCTGAATTGTATGGATGATATTTTTCCGACAATCAAATTGTATTCCTCACGGTAAATGATAACAGCCAAACAGTTGCAGGATAAAGATTTATTGAAATCCTTGACCACGGTTTCGGTATATCTAAATATACCTTCATCAGAAGCAAAAATACTCCTGAACAGGAAGACACCTTCATTAGCAAAAAACTTAGCATAGGCTGTGTTTCTGTTCAGGTGTATATTTGCTTCTGATGCAGGTATATTTAGATATACCGAAACGGTGGCCTGAGGATCTTAGTATTTAACGTCCCGTCGACAACGAGGTCATTAGAGGAAACGGTGGTCAAGGATTTCAATAAATCTTTATCCTGCAACTGTTTGGCTGTTATTATTTACCGTGAAGATTTTCAACAGTTGCTGTTTCAGCCATTATTAAAATCTTGAAATTGTATTCCACTTGATTCATACTATACACACAAATGTGAATAGTATTTTTGTTGACACTTCCCTACTGTTTTAGAAATTCTGATGGAATGTTATCTATCCCTTCTGCCTTATGTAGTCTTAAGTCTTGCAAAGCTCTTTTAAATTATGGTTCTAGTACTGGATCACATGTCTCCCCCTATCGACGGCTCTTTATTCTTTTATCACACCATCAGATGAGTCGTTACCCTCATAGAGGCCTTCACCGTACTCTGCTCCCTCCTCTGCATTTAACGCTGGAATTCCCATTGTACTTTTAACTTTATCGTCCTAGATTTTAGTTTCACCTAAGATTGTTTTGTCTTTTCTGTATGCTGAGTCAATCCTTCCGACCATAATTTCTTTTTCGATTTCATTCATTCTTCATGGAGCCATTTCGCCTTATCTTTCCTTCATTTCCGATTTATTTCATTCCTAAGTGACCTGTATTTCTGTATTCTTGAATTTCCAACAACATTTTGGTACTTCCTTCTTGTTTCTTCACCATTGTCTTCTTGGTACCTATGTTTTTCTATCCAGGTTTAAAGTTGTCCATTCCTCTTCACCTTAACTGCCTACTGAGCCATTCCTTATCGCAGTGTCTATAGTCTTAGAGGACTTCAAGCGTATCCTTTCGTTCCTTAGTAGTTTCTTATCCAACTTCTTTGCTCAATGTTTCTTCCTGTTTAGTCTCTAAAACCTCAGCCTAATCCTCATCACTACTAAATTGTGATCTGATCTATATCTGGGCCCTGTTACGCCTTTCAACGCAACATCTGATTTCGGAATGTCTGCCTGACCATGAAGTAATCTAACTGAAACCTTCCCGTATCTCCTGGCTTTTCCATGTATACCACCTCTTCTTGTGATTCTAGAACAGATTATTGACCATTACTAGCTGAAATTTATCGCAGGACACAATTCGTCTTTTTTTCTCTACTATTACTAAGACCAAGCCCATTTTCTCCGACAACCTTTTCTTCTACTCCTTTTTGTACAATTGCATTCCAGTCTGCTCTGATTATTAGATTTTCATCTCTCTTTATGTAATAAATTACCGGTTCAACATAATATAATATCTTTATATCTTGCAACGTTGGTATGTGTACCTGAAGTATCGTTGTCGCTTTTGTTTGTTGTCGATTCTGATGAGAGCAATCCAATCACTGAACTGCTCACAGTAAATCGCTCTGTTTCCTACCTTGCAATTTATAAGTAATCCTACTTCCGTTATACAATTTTCTGCTGTAGTTAATATTACTTTACACTCATCTGACCATAAATCCTTGTCTTCTTTCCATTTCACTTTACTGACCACTCTGTATCTAGAATGAGCGTGCCCATTTCGGTTTTCATATGTTCTACTTTCCCTATCACGCCAAACTTATAATATTCAACGCCCCGACTCGTAGTACGTTAATCTTTCGCTGATTATTTAGTCTTTTTTCCATGGTCACCTGCTCCTTGGCCATCCCCTCCCGGAGACCTGAATCGGAGAATAGTCCGGAATCTTTTGCCAACGGAAATATTATCGCGACACTTTTACAGTTACAGGCCACACGTTCTGTGCATACACGTTATGTGCCTTTAATTCAGTGGTTTCCATTCATTTCTGCGTCTCTATCATTACCGATTCGCCCACGTTTAAGGCAGTTTCCCACCCCAAGGGCAAGAGAATGCACTGAACCTTCGCCCTCTCTGACAAGGCTGTTCATTTCCGCGTCTCTATCATTACCGATTCGCCCACGTTTAAGGCAGTTTCCCACCCCAAGGGCAAGAGAATGCCCTGAACCTTCGCCCTCTCTGACAAGGCTGTTGGCTCGATGAGTGTGACTTCTTATGCCGGAGGCCGGAGGCCGCCATTGCTGATGATTTTTCGAATCCGGGATCGGAACGTTTCGATTACTAATTAAAAATACTACCCCTAGACACCGGAGTACAGAAGCAAAAAAAAAAAGCATGAAAACATACGTTTGAAGTTCTCTAAGGCTATAGATACTGCGACAGCAGGCAGTTCCGTTGAAAAGCAATGGAGTCCATAAAAACAATTACGGAAGCTGGATAGAGAAACGTAGGTACAAAGAATGTAAGTGTCAAAGAAGCTTGGGTGAATAACACTTCAGTTGATCGACGAAAGAAGGAAGTACAAAAATTTTTTTAGAAATTCAGAAATACAGAAGAATAAGTCACTTAGGAATGAAATGAATAAGAAGTGCAGGGTACCTAAGATGAAATGGCTACATGAAAAAAATGCAAAGAAATCGGAAGAGAAATTACTGTCGGAAGGACTGACTCAGCACATAGAAAATTCGAAACAATCTTTGGTGAAATTAAATGCAAAGGCGTTGACATTAAGAGTGCAATTGGAATTCCAGTGTTAAATTCAAAGAAGAGAGAGAGAGAGCAAATAGGTGGAAGGAGTACACTAAAGGCCTCTGTGAAGGGATGACTTATCTGATGATTTGATAGAAGAAGAAAGAGCGATCGGTATAAGGCAAGAGCACATAACATTCCAGTGGAATTTCTAAAACCGTTGGGAAGGTGGCAACAAAACGATTACTCTCGTTGATGTGTAGAATCTATAACGCTGATGATATACCATCCCAGTTCCGGAAAAACATCGTCTACACAATTCCGAAGATAGCAAGAGCCGTCAAGTCACAGTCAGCTTAAGAGCTCGTGCATTCAAGTTGGGACAGGAAGAATACACATAAAATTGGAAAAGAAAACTGATGATCCGTTAGAAGATCATTTTGGCTTTAGCAAAGGTGAAGGTACGATAGAGGAAGTTCTGACGTTGTGGTTGATAATGGAAGCAAGAATGAAGAGAAACGAGACACTTTAATAGGTTTTGTCCTCCTGGAAAAAGCGTTCGACAATGTAAACTAGTGCAGAGACAGGTAATCTACAATATTTACTAGAACCAAGAGGGTACAATACGAGTGGCAGATCGATAATGAAGTTCTCGGATGAAAAAGGTTGTACGACAAGTATGTAGTCTTCCGCCTCTACTGTGCAATCTATCGTAGTAGCAGTAGTGGATGGTTTTAAGGATTGTTTGTTTTATTAATAGAACTTGAAACGTCCCCTTAGAAAAATTATACATGACTGTGCTTAAACTGACACACAATATTTTTTAGCGCAACGTAATCTGACTTTCAATAATCCCTACAAAAGATTGGCCCTGACTAACATTAACCTATACCTTTCACAAATCACTTACCTCACAAAAATCTTCGTCACTCAAGCTCTGCAATACAGCGACCGCCACTACTGCCAGCTAAATAAAAGATTCAAACTACTGAAGGCACTAACTACTGATAGGCATAGTTAGCAAATGAAAGATTTTGATAGAGAACAAACAATGTATTTATCTCAATAGTGTTCAAAAGTCATAATGTATATAGCACTTCATGATATCCAGTATAACAAATTTCAAAATTCCGCCACTCTCTCCCCACATCCACCACTGTTGGCGGCTCACCTCCAACTGCGCAACGATACGCGCTGTTAACATCCAGCTGCCCAACACTACAATGACGAGTATTACAACAATGACAACCAGCCACTGACGACACAGCACAACCAGTGATTTTCATACAGAGCGCTACGTGGCGTTACCAATAAGAAAACCTAAACAGCCTACTTACATAGCCCCCATGCTCCCCACAAAAAATTTTACAAATTGGTTTGGGCACTGGCCAATAATGATTTGATAATTTTTTTCAGAATTACAGTAACAAAGATATCAAAGGCACACACTTATTGATACAATGTTGGTCAGAAGCTAAAATTTTCTCACAGTCCATAAAGACAGTCCTGATCGTTTATCATAGTAAAATTGCAGTGTTTTTCTCAAAGTCTGAACAGTAAAAGAAAATGCACACTGAAGTAGTGGATTTCCATGCAGTCCAGAAGAAGTAGTGTTGTTCTTCCAACAGAAAGACGGTGCTGACTGTTGACATACTGACAGGTAATGGTCCACAGCAGAGCAAACACACAGCAGAGTCATTCGAAGTTTTGAAGAATATTAGTAGGTAGGTCATCACAGAGCAGACCCATTGTAGTCCTGGTAGAGATTATGTTATTGGTGGACCACCAGAGGTGCAGACCCACTGCAGTCCTTGTAGAAATAATGGTATTGGTGACTCATCAAAGGTGTAGACCCACTGTAGTCCTTGTAGAGATGGCCAACAGCCATCTGTTTGACTGTGCAGGCGCACAATCACCATTGAAGAGTCTTGCGGATAATATAGCAAGTCCATAACCACCACTTGTGCACTCACCATTTTTTTTTTGAAATGTCCTTAGAACCAGCAATGCTGTTATACAGTCCCTTGCTGACTTATTAACATATGTCCAAACACTAACAGTCCCTACTTCTCACATATTGTCCATATACTATGACCAACAGAAACGTGTGCAGTGAAATGTAACTTACAAGTTACTTAATTTGATGAACTGGTGTCAATTACAATTTTATAACATAAACATACAATAACAAAGGTACAAAATATATAATTAAGCATAAAAAAACAGATAACATTTTTAGTAATAGGGGCTTTACAAAAGAATAGGAATAAACATGTACATCAGTGTTACAAGAATTATGACATAAGTACACATATAAAATAATGAGAATAGTTTTTGAAACATTAATTTCACACATGAGCATTAAAACAGAACAGAATTTATAATGTCTATAAACATCTTTACAAAGAAAATAACGTATTATTAATGCAAATTATATTTGAAGTTAACAGTATTCCTCATCATAGTGATTGAACCTTAGTACTAGAAAAATTCTACAACATAAATCGTATTAGCTAAACACATAAAGAGAGGAAAAACACAAATATACAAGAGTACACAGACACATAGTGGGATAACACAAGGAAAGGACAGGGTGTATTTTACTGCAATATTTTGCAAACAAAACTTTCTTTACTTCTTGGAGATCTCCCTTCGTTCTTCATTATGTCCAAAAAGTCCTATCTACACTCCTGGAAATGGAAAAAAGAACACATTGACACCGGTGTGTCAGACCCACCATACTTGCTACGGACACTGCGAGAGGGCTGTAAAAGCAATGATCACACGCACGGCACAGCGGACACACCAGGAACCGCGGTGTTGGCCGTCGAATGGCGCTAGCTGCGCAGCATTTCTGCACCGCCGCCGTCAGTGTCAGCCAGTTTGCCGTGGCATACGGAGCTCCATCGCAGTCTTTAACACTGGTAGCATGCCGCGACAGCGTGGACGTGAACCGTATGTGCAGCTGACGGACTTTGAGCGAGGGCGTATAGTTGGCATGCGGGAGGCCGGATGGACGTACCGCCGAATTGCTCAACACGTGGGACGTGAGGTCTCCACAGTACATCGATGTTGTCGCCAGTGGTCGGCGGAAGGTGCACGTGCCCGTCGACCTGGGACCGGACCGCAGCGACGCACGGATGCACGCCAAGACCGTAGGATCCTACGCAGTGCCGTAGGGGACCGCACCGCCACTTCCCAGCAAATTAGGGACACTGTTGCTCCTGGGGTACCGGCGAGGACCATTCGCAACCGTCTCCATGAAGCTGGGCTACGGTCCCGCACACCGTTAGGCCGTCTTCCGCTCACGCCCCAACATCGTGCAGCCCGCCTCCAGTGGTGTCGCGACAGGCATGAATGGAGGGACGAATGGAGACGTGTCGTATTCAGCGATGAGAGTCGCTTCTGCCTTGATGCCAATGATGGTCGTATGCGTGTTTGGCGCCGTGCAGGTGAGCGCCACAATCAGGACTGCATACGACCGAGGCACACAGGGCCAACACCCGGCATCATGGTGTGGGGAGCGATCTCCTACACTGGCCGTACACCTCTGGTGATCGTCGAGGGGATACTGAAGAATAGTGCACGGTACAACCAAACCGTCATCGAACCCATCGTTCTACCATTCCTAGACCGGCAAGGGAACTTGCTGTTCCAACAGGACAATGCACGTCCGCATGTATCCCGTGCCACCCAACGTGCTCTAGAAGGTGTAAGTCAACTACCCTGGCCAGCAAGATCTCCGGATCTGTCCCCCATTGAGCATGTTTGGGACTGGATAAAGTGTCGTCTCACGCGGTCTGCACGTCCAGCACGAACGCTGGTCCAACTGAGGCGCCAGGTGGAAATGGCATGGCAAGCCGTTCCACAGGACTACATCCAGCATCTGTACGATTGTCTCCATGAGAGAATAGCAGCCTGCATTGCTGCGAAAGGTGAATATAAACTGTACTAGTGCCGACATTGTGCATGCTCTGTTGCCTGTGTCTATGTGTCTGTGGTTCTGTCAGTGTGATCATGTAATGTATCTGACCCCAGGAATGTGTCAAAGTTTCCCCTTCCTGGGACAATGAATTCACGGTGTTCTTATTTCAATTTCCAGGAGTGTATATCTGCTTTCTGTACTTTTTTCGTATAACTTCTCAATGCATTTCTTCCAATTCATCGCAACTCATTCTCTTAAATAGTCTAGCCCCTTTTAAGCTAACTTAAATCTACTGAGCTCAGATGCATAAACTAAGGGACGAGGCAATGCAGCAACACAAAACAATTAACACAAACAGCAATGATAAAAAATGCAAATTGGCAAAGCAAGCAGCATAAATTATCACAGCAAATGCAATATTACAACTAATATAAGGCAATGCGCAGCAAACAAGAAAGGTAAATCAGTAGTAAAACTGGCTTAACAGAGTAATGCAAAGTGAAATTTAGTAGCACTATGCCTGGCAAACAGCAGCAGCAAATGCAATAACTTATTTCTAAACATGATGTAGCTCAAGCAGAAAAAATATAACTGAAAAATGGCCATGTTTAATACCTATGTCAAATCTTAACACTAGGGTGAAGCATTTCGAGAACTTACGCTAGCAGATAAGTTACCAAGTCACTGACAAAAATTATGTATGCAATTCCTGTGAAGTGGAAATGTCTTTTTGTGCTCCCTCGGTTTTTTGGAAGTAATAATTAAGTTATTATTTACTGGATCTTGATATCATCCAAAGTCATAATATATATAGCAGTTCATGATATCCAGTATTACAAATTTAAAAATTCCGCCATCTCTCTCCCCACATCCACCATTGCTGGCGGCTCACCTCCAACTGCGCAACGCTACACGCTGTTAACATCCAGCTGCCCAACACTACAATGGCGAGTATTACAACAATGCCAACCAGCCACTGACTGCACACAGCACAGCCAGTGATTTTCATACAGAGCGCTACGTTGCATTACCAATAAGAAAACCTAAACAGACCACTTACAAATTTAACTGTTTTAATTATATTTAGTGTTTGTTGACACAATACATTTTAAACGTCCTTATTGTGTGGGCCAACTTATTTTACTGCCATAAACTTTCAGTAGTTCTTTTGTATTCAAATAGTTGTGATGACAGTAAATAATTATGAAATGTTTTGGCTAGCTTGTAAAACCTTTTGGCACTCTGTCAGCTTATTGTAATGAGCCGAAATTGAGTTTCACAGGTTGAAAGTGTTAGAATTATGTCGTAAAAGAAAGTGTATTTTCTGTTAACTGCTTTCTTCGGCATTCCTGGCCATAACCCTTTTAGTGCATATTAAGTTTTGTATAGTGGTTCTTAAACTCATCTGATATGAATTTCACCCCAAGATTGGCCACATAAGTTTCAACCAAGTTTCCTTTAATAATGTGGAATGACTATTTGACCATGTATATAGTGTAATTTTTTAATATACGTATGTTTTAGATTTCGCCTGTACCTGACATGTGTTAATGTATTATATGAAGGCAATTGTCAACAAAGCCATTGAGGTTCGGGTTTGGAGGCTACGCTGTTTGTTGGGTGCCAATGTCACTGTCATTTGAAAGTAGTTTTAACTGTTCAAATTTTTATCTGTTGGTAATTAGCTGTTGAATAAATATTTGTATAATTTATGTGGGTTTCTCTGGGTTTGCGTCCACAGTCCTTTCATGGCAGCACTGAGAATGCTTAAGTTTTTGTTCAGTAGAACAACCAGGACTGGTCATTGATAGCGAAGCATAGTTTTGATCCACGGACCTCTGAGTTATCGGACAGAAATAAAAGAATTTTTCAAAGAGGGATTAAAATTAAAGATGAAAGGGTATTAATGATAAGATACGCAGATCGCATTTCTATTCTCAGTGAAAGCGAAGAAGAATTACAGAATTTATTGAATGGAATGGAGAGTCTATTGAGTAAGGAAAATGGATTGAGACTTAATGAAAGGAAGACGAGGGTAATGAGATATGGCAGAAATAATAACAGCGAGAAACTTAATTTCAAAATAATTTTAGGTGTCACTGAGGTGCTGTGAGCTTTCCACCTCGAATGGAAATGATGTAGCGTGGAGATGAACAAGTCCACGACCTTAGGGATATTTCTGAAAACAAAATATGTTGCTGTAAGCAGTGTAACTGCCATAATGATAATAGATAACAAGTTCCTCTAGAGAAACGTCTATCACTGTCAACCCCACTAACCACACCATTCAGGCATGGCTCACGGGCCTACTCAAAGCCTCAGCTAGATACAGGTTCCTCAAGCTTTTCAAACTCTGAACACGCTCTTCCAAATTACAGTGGAATTACCAGCTCTAAGAGAGAGGTCTAGCAGAGATTAGACAGCGTATATCGGATTCGGTCAGCCACACACTTTTAACTCATCTCTAAGGTTGCTAACATTATCAAATATAAGGAACTTGTTAACCCTGATCTCACTCGACTTTTGTACTCAAATCACTAAACAAGTTTTCATTAAACAAGGGTGAACAATTCTTGCTTATCGCTGTATGTACATTATGTTGCACCATAAATACCCACATTGCGCGGGTACCTAAAGCTGAAGAGCGATTGCGAATGATGAACTGGATGGTGTGACTGAATCAACTGAGAGTAGCAATGATTCAGATCAGGTGACTTATTTTATGTTTAGCTACTGACACTTTTCGCCTTGTTGATTCAGATATGTGTGCTGGCTTGTTCTGCTCAAGTCCTCAGAACTTTTCTTTAATGCAGAAAGAAACGGAAAAAGAAAACGCATGACAAATAGACCGCGCTTCTACGCTTGGCATTACACAGTACAGCAGTACCATCTGCCGGTGCGCTGTAGAATTATGTGCTGACGCGTTCACAGATGGCGCGGCAGTAAAGAGAACCCCGATGTCAGTGCCACGACGCCGGTAAAAGTTCAGCGCTCGATTCGTGACGACTACATCAACATGTGGTTCAGCATTGTAAAACAGCAACTTTCCGGTTTTTCGTATATGTCATCCTGTATCATTTTGTAAATGTCCTCACGATTTTATTCTCGTCTGTATTTCAGACAAGTTAATAGAGATTTAATTTCAAATCTCCTGTTTGAGATCCTAGAACTGTTAAGGCAGGCAACACGCTTCTTACGTACCAGATTGTGGAATGGTCATCGTCTTGTGTGTGGTACCTTCAGCTCTTTCCCTTTTGAACGATGCTCGATATTATTCATAATATGTGTCAAAGTCAGTCCTTCAGTGAGGAAATTGGAGTTGGGGACAGATGTTTGGAGTCCCACATTACCATAGTGGCCAAGCTCGTGGACTCTCTTTCTCTGACCTTTTATGATTTCCGTCGTATGAATGACTGTGATAAATGCTTATACCATTTAGTATTCGCAACACGAACGTAAATGAAGGCATCGCCATTTATCTATTCTCTAGAAATAATCGTAGAAAAGTATGATAAGAGACAGTCAAATAAAAAAGACAGATGGAAAAATGTAAGTAAACTGTTTATTATTACGAAGATAATCGTCACATCTGTCAGTGCATTTATCTCACTGTGCATCAAGACAGTGAATGCCGTCGCGGAAAAATGATTGCGCTTGTCTACAGAACCTTGATTGTACCCAGACGTGCCCCTCTACTTCTGAGGAAAACCGACGGTAACAAATAAATTTCTCTAGGCCTCCTAAAATACGGAAATCGCATGGGGAGAGATCGGGACTGTATGGAAGATATGTACGGGCTTCCCAGAGAAACTTCTGCGGCGTACTCAAAACAGCTTTGTCAACATGTTGGCGAGCTACCATACATTCGCGATCACTCCCCAAGCCACTTCCGTATGTTTCGAGACCTGAAGAAAGACATTCGTGACCGTCGATTAGCTTAGGACGAAGATCTGCACTCCTGTGTGGAATCATAGTTTCGTAGACAATCGCTAAAATTTTTCCATGATGGCATTAAACGTCTTGTTGAAATGGCTCTAAGCATTATGGAGCTTAACACCTCAGGTCATCAGTCCCCTAGACTTAGAAACTACTTAAACCTAACTAACCTAAGGACATCACACACATCCATGCCCGAGGCAGGATTCGAACCTGCGACCGTAGCAGCTGCGTGGTTCCGGACGGAAGCGCCTAGAACCACTCCACCACTGCGGCTTGTCTCTCAGTGCAATAAATGTATGAACAGTCTTGCAATAATAAACAGTTTATTTACTTTTTTCTATCTGTTTCATATGACTGCCCCTTGTACAAAATGGAAATTTACAAAATCCTTATATTATATGGATTTTAAAGAACAGTGTTTGGCGTAGCTACCTTAGCGAGATTGCTAACTCAGATAGTGTGGTGGAGCTCCTCCCTGAGATAGCCAGTTGTCATCATGCTTCATTGTCATCTGTCATGTTTGCTATGAGTCACAGCCTAATGTTATTTCGTATTAGAAAAACACGCTTTTCTTTCTTGTGCGTCTTGAATTTCTATGGGATTAACTATTTCAAGGATTCATCACCTCTCACACCGGCGTAATTAATACAAAAATGAAGTGTCCACAGTAGGGGGATCTGCCTGTTACCGCGTCTTGTCACGTTGTGTTTTTATCTCGTCTTATTTCTATTTTGAGTACCAAGTTTAAACTGCATTATCTTGCATTAGTTGTGTCATTCATTACTGAGATATCTATCTACTGCTACAAGTCAGTTTTCATCAGCCCTCATAAATTCGTTGCATAGATCCTGAGGAGAAGTTAGAAAATTTGTTTTCTTATTTGTCCACGGTATTTTTCATGTTATGCAGCACTTTACAAACTGATTACGCAGCTAATGTGCTTGCCATAATGCCTGGAGCTTTAAATACAACGTGCGTGTAGTTGTTAATTCAGAGAAACAGGTCAAACCTAGAAACGTCTTTTCTTAATTTTTTGTTTGTTTGTTTATTCCATTAGTTTCCCAATACCGCAACTACAGTCTCACAAAAGCGTTCTTTACGTAGAAGAATTTTGCCAAGAAACATAAATAATGCCTTAGTGCAAGGCTTTGAGAGAAAAGATTTCCATAGAATCGTCCAGTGTACGAACATCCCAAACAGTATATAATATTTTATTTAACTGTAACAAACCATTTGTAATCACAGTATTTCATCAGTGCAAAAACGTACAATAACAAACAATTTTATTACAGAAAAGGCAATATTTTTATTATATTTAATCTAGTTTCCTCCGTATGGATAAAAATAACACGAAATTAAATGGATGATCTTAAATTACGCAATGTTTAGCGCCAAACTTATATTAGGAAATAAAATATCAGAGGGAAGAGTAATCTGAATAATATCGTAGTGAATCCCTCTGTTACCCTCAAACTAAGGTAGATTGTTGACAACAAATTTCATTAGCGAATAAATATGCTGCTTAAACAGCTACCTACAAGATAGACGTGTACAAATAGCGCTCAAAATTCTAAGTACTTTCTTTCGTTGAATGACTATTATTTACCTAGGCAAGGAATTACCTACCAAACTGTTCCCATAATACGTACATCAAAGGAAAAAGAATTGCTGAACTTAATGTTTCTTACGGGAGCAAAATTATTGATTTTAATGTGAACTTCAACAGTTACTAGCTCCACTATGTGTTTTTTCTGTTTTACTTTTTCATCGTCACCCTAATTTCGACTGAGATTAGATTAATTTAGATTAGATTAAGTTTTCGTTCCATAGACCCAGTAATAATGATTCTTGTGGGTATTGGACATGGCAGAAGATATAACATAAAAAATTGAACATAATACTCACTTCTTTGGTTATTTGTCAGGAGACTGCCAATATATGTGAATATATTACAGTAAACTGGAATTGCTAATATTTACAGAATGATAAACTGTCAGAATGGAACACAGTTATGCACTTCTAATAAATTTATCATACACAAAATACCTAATCTTGACTGTTGTGACAAAGTGCTCTAAAGACTGAATTCTAAGAGACACTTAAGGTGGTCTAACAGGCCCTGTTAAGATAATTGAAATATAGAGTAGGCGGAATTGCCCACCAAAAAGTCATTCAAACTCTGTTTAAACGGTGATTTACATGAAAGCAAGTTCTTAATAATTGCTGGCAATTTATTGAAAATGTATGTTTCTGAATGTTGGACCCCATTTTGGACCAAGCTAAGTGATTTTAGGTCGTTACGTAGATTGTTCTTATTCCTAATATTGGTACTGTGTATTGAGCTATTGACTGGAAACAGAGACATATTAGTTGCAACAAATTTCAGTAAGGCGTATATATAGTGAGAAGCAGTGGTTGGAGTACCCAGTTCCTTGAACAGGTTTCTACAAGATGTTCTTGAATTTACATCACAAATGTGTCTTATTATGCGCTTTTGCACTCTAAAAGCTTTCGCTTGATTTGACGATTTACCCCAGAAAATGATCCCGTATGAATGAAAGTAAGCAAAGTATGCAAATTATTTTATTTTTAAATTTCCTTCATCTGACCTCAATCGCATCGCAAATACAGACTTGTTTAGGCGCTTCAGCAAATGTTAAACTATTTCTAATGTATGCCCCCCTACAATTTTTATTGCACATTGATCAAACAAACGCTCTGCGACTGTCGCCACTAAATTCCGGCGACACGGCTCTCTTCTATGCGACGCACATCGCTACGTGGGATCACCTGATCGGCACTCCAGCGCGCGCGGTGACTAAGCCGAAGTGACTGGTCGTCCGTGGCGAGGAATGCCACCGCTGATAAGGCTGTCTACCAGTACCCCAACGGCACGAATCTTTCCACGAGGTGACATCACGTGTGAGTCGTAACTGTACCTCCGGTGGAGTGTTCAGGCTCGCGCCGTATCCTATCCGAACGCGATAAGGTGTGCGGCCTTGGTGTGACGTCACGTCGCCTGATGGCTGGAGCCGCCGGCCCGGTCGGCCTTTGATACCGTCACGCCATTCAGTGGCGCGGATGAGCGGCGCCGCGGCTTTCAGATAGCGCGCCGCTGATGAACGTGCGCTGCGGCTGGCTGAATACGACGCACTCCCATCAGCCGAGCCAGCTGAGAGACGCTTCCGTCAAACGCCTACCCCCACCTACTCCTCATTACGCACTGCACTGGTTCGTCTCTACAGCACAGCTTCGAGCGAAACTTCGCAGCTACGCTGCGCTAAAAGGCCACTGAGAAACGTAAGAGAACTAGAAGCTGCTATCATCATTTCTGAGCTCTGTTTAACCCGTTCAGTGTACTGACATTACATTAAAGAGTGTAAGTTGTAATTTAACGATTCCTAAGGACAAAATTAAAATTAAGGACGATGGAGAATCTCGTACATTACTCTCAATCAACGTAACTGGAATGGTTTTAGTTTAAGTGGACGTTTACATCATCTATAGAACACAGTATGCGTGACATCATCTGCATCTACACCTGCATCCATGTTCCGTAAGCCGCCTTACGGTGTGTGGCGGAGGGTACTTTGTGTACCAGTGCACTTCCCCTTTTTCTTGTTCCAGTGACGTATGGTTCGCGGAAAGAACTATTGTTGGCAACCCTCCGATAATAATTTTATCTTCATGTGTAGAACGACTCTTCTAGGGTCCGGAATCGCGCGACTGCTACGGTCGCAAATTCGAATCCTGCCTCGGGCATGGATGTTTGTGATGTCCTTAGGTTGCATACGTTTAAGTAGTTCTAAGTTCTAGGGGACTGATGACCTCAGCTGTTAAGTCCCATAATGCTTAGAACCATTTGAATCATTTGAGTTCTTCTAGGAACGTATCTTCTCGGAACTAAAACAGTAAATAACGTGGTTCGAAGTACCTCCCCATCAGCATCTGGCACTGGAGTTGGCTGTGCATATCCGTGACACTTCCGCGCTAACTAAATGAACCTAGAACGAAATTTGCTGCTCTTCTTTGGTTATTCTGCATTTCCTCTACCACTCACATTTGGCAAGGCTCCTATACCGACGAGTAATATTCGAATAATGGCCGAATACGTGTTTTAAACTATTTCCTTTCTTAATAGACATTTCATTAGGATTCTTCCAATGAATCTGCCTGTCATCTTTCTTTGTATTGTAGTGTATTGTGTTGTACGGAACTGGCGACCGAGAAACGAAGAAAAGGGTTCGTCTCCGCCGTAGTCCTCAGTGGTACACTAACCCACAACAGGCTAAAGCAGTCCACTCACTCCACCGCCACCCCTCTACGAACCTAGGGTTATTGTGTGGTTCGACCCCCAGTGGACCCCCCACCCCGGGAATGTCTCAGACCAGACGAGTGTAAACCCAAATGTTTGCGTGGTAGAGTAATTGTGGTGTACGTGTACATTGAGCTTGTGCAGCAACCGATGATGTAGTGTAACTGAAGTGGAATGAGGGGAACCAGCCGGCATTCGCCGAGGCAGATGGAATACCTCAAAAACCATCCACTGACTGGCTGGCACACCGAACTTCGACATTAACCCGCGGGGCGGACTCTTGCCGGGGATCGGCACGCCTTACCGTCCGGAAAGCAATGCGTTAGAACTCACGACTAACCAAGCAGGCCGTCATCTTCCTTACTCACAATTAACTTTATGCGGTCCTTCCACTTCGAATCGCTCCGCACACATACTCTTATATATTTCACGTAAGGAGCTGTTTCCAGTGATTGTTGTGTAATCATGTAATCATACGATAAGGGGTCTTTCTTGTCTATGTATTCGCGATACGTTACATTCTTTTATTTTGAGGCTCAACTGGGACACCCTGCACCAAGTGTCGATCTCTGCAGGGCTTCCTGCATTTCGCTACAATTTTCTAGCGTTGTGACTTCTCTGTATGCAACACCGTCATCCGAGGAAAGCTGCAGGGAACTTCCTACGTTAAATGCTAGGTCATTTAAGTATATTGTGGAAAGTAATGGTCCTATAACACTCACCTGCGGCACGTTAGAAGTTACTTTTACGTCTGAAGACTTCTCTGTGTTCAGAACGACATACTCTGTTCTGATTGCATAAACTCTTCAATCCAGGCACATAGTTAATCTTACATTCCGTAAACTCGTATTTTGTTTAATTAGGCGGCAGTACGGAACAGTATCTACCTGGGCACTTCTATATATTGCTCTTTGTACCTTGTGGACGAACGAAGAGATCTGCATTTCACACATCGTTGTTCGTCCCTAAACAGGAGGTATTCAGTGTCTAGCAGTTTACAGCATAAAGGATGTTCCAAAATTCTACAACAGACCGACATCAGTTTTCTGCGTCTGCTCGACGACCGTTGTTGAAAACACGAAGACCTGTGAAGAGCTTATCAAAGAAGCAGAGTAAAAAAACTTGGCACATTACGAGTACTACTCGGGCGCTGAGGGTTCCGTACAAGCTTAATTATGTTTATAGTCAGTTCATACGTTCCGAGACCCAAGAATCTCGTCCATTTTTGCCTGTTATTGACATTGATATTAGCAAGATTCCAAGATTTTCGAGAATGTATAAATTTCAATAACACAAATGTGACATAAACTCATGCAGGAGGCAGGCGACCATCATGATAGTAATAAGTAGTTCTCCATTCATGCTGACTGGGTCACAATGCAAAACTCACATATCAGGCAAGGATTGACTTCATTGCTCATATGACGCGTTTCGGAATTTATCCATCATTAGGTACCCAGGAGCGATTACTGCACGTAGCTACGGCGTTGATGGATAAATTCCGAAACGCGTCATATGAGCAACAAAGCCATTCCTTATCAGATGTTTGAATTTATCATTGAGACCCAGTCAGCCTGACTGCAGAATTATTGATTAATTTCAAGTTTTACATCTGATAACAAATGACAAAAAAAAATTCCGTGTGATATAATTACAAGTTAACAATTTTAGGATTTCTTTCTTTTCTTGTACTGTAAAACCTTACTTCTGGTCAAATTTGATCATTGTATATCAATGGGAAGTACCCTGTAGGTTTTGATGAGTGAGTTTGCAAGTATCAAACTATGTGGCATAAATGGCCGCAACTTTTGATTGCATTGACTTAGAAACTTATATGTATGACACCGCCGAAGACCTATACACCTTCGTATGTAACATAAATTTCAACTTGACACCTCCACCTATTCCTGAGAAGGAGAGATTTTAATAGGTGGCCGGACAGACAGACAGTCTGATAAAAACGACAAAAAAAATCTTGTGATATAACAACAGATTTACAGTTTCCGGATTTTTTTCGTTGTTGCTTCTTGCGAACCTTGCTGAACTAGCACTCTTGAAAGAAAGTTTCGAAGGTAGGAGACGCAGTACTGGCAGAAGTAAAACGGTAAGGACGAGTCGTGCTTGGGTAGCTCAGATGGTAGAGCACTTGCCCTCAAAACGCAAAGGTTCCGAGTTCGAGTCTCTGTCCGGCACACAGTTTTAATCTGCCAGGAAGTTTCATATCAGTGCACACTCCGCTGCAGCGTGAAAATCTCCTTCTGGAAACATCCCCTAGGGGGTGGCTAAGCCATGTCTCCGCAATGTCCTTTCTTTCAGGAGTGCTAATCCTGCAAGGTTCGCAGGAGAGCTTCTGTAAAGTTGGGAAGGTAGGAGACAACGTACTGGCAGAAGTAAAGCTGTGAGGGCAGATCGTGAGTTGTGGGTGGGTAGCTCAGATGGTATAGCACTTACCCGCGAAAGACAAAGGTCCCGATTTGGAGTCTCGGTCCGGCACACAGTTTTAATCTGCCAGGAAGTTTCATATTTTCACTTGTTGGCAGAAACTAAAACTATGTCTGGCGTGAGGTCGGTCGCTCGACGGCGCGGGCCCGCCCGTAGCCGGCGCGCCGTAAGGCACGGAGGCTCGCACTGGGGCGTATCGCTTCCAGACGGGCGTGCCGCGGCAGTCCTCACAGGGGAAGTGACGCGTCTCCTATAGCCTCTCCTTCCCAAGTGGCTCTTTCCGCCTTCCCGTGGTGCCAGACGTTAAGCTTGGCGTTTTGCCTTGCGACAAAAGGGAGAGCTGCGACCCAACCCGATGCGAAAGCGAAGGGTGCATGGCACAGGGGGAGCTGTGTCGAGGGACGAACATCTGTCCCTTCTGTTCGCAGGGACCAGACCAGCAGGAGCTCTGCATGCCGGCGACTTCGTTTGTCGGCGTGGGATCGCGGCGCGAGTCGGCAAGGGTGCCTCGCCGCGCCCCTGGGTAACCGGGGCGTGTTCTGCCAAACCCAGGAGGTGGTGACATCGCCTGGGCTAGGTTAACTGGGTCCAGACCGCCGAACGTCTGGGGGACCGGCCCGCCACCTGAGTAGGAGTGTGTCCTTGGCCGAAAGGTGGAAACTCGGGCTAGTAGGCGGCGAAGGACGAGAGGTGCATCCGCCTCTCCGGAGTGCGGGGTGCAGTTGCCGAGGAGCGTCGCGTGAAATCGCCGATGATGAAGCCATCGATGGGG
Organism: Schistocerca gregaria; assembly: GCF_023897955.1. Taxonomy (NCBI): domain Eukaryota; kingdom Metazoa; phylum Arthropoda; class Insecta; order Orthoptera; family Acrididae; genus Schistocerca; species Schistocerca gregaria. The sequence continues at coordinate 692,808,077 of NC_064922.1, read as the reverse complement.
ACCAGTGCGCTGGCGACGGCGCGCTGAACCCAGCAGTTCGAGAAGGCCCTTGACCTTGGGGCGAGGTCGGTGGGCGAGCTGCAAGAAGTCCCCCCCCATGCCAGAGGAGCCGGTCCGGGGTAAGAGACGGGCTCCCAACTTTTTTCACTCGTCTACATCATCATGGCTGAACAAGAGACGAGTGACTCGAGTGTGCATTCGAGGTGTTCGATGCCTATTGTTCCTGTCCCAGAAGAGGGCCTGGGGCAAAACGAGGAGAATGTAACTGACTGGCACAACAGAATAAATCAATTATTGGACTCTAGTATAAAGAACGGCAAAATAAGCAATACTGCTGTCCTGTCCATCAAAAAGGAGCTCGCCGCCTGGGCGATCGCTAGCGCGAAGCTCGAGGGGCGGCTAGAAGAACTAGAAAAAGAAAACGAGCGTTTACGTAAACAGCCGACAAAAACATGGGCTGGTGTAGCTGCGCAAGCGGCTCCAAAAACGCAAACCACAAAAGAGACAATCGCCAAGGTGTCGAAAAGGCCGGACACGGCGGTCTTCTTGAGACCCCTGTCCGGACATGATACTAAGAAAGTACAAGAAATATTCACCACAACGGTGAACCCTGCAAAAGAAAAAATTAAAATAAACAAAGTTAAGGCAACCAAAAATGTGGTTATTGTAAATGTTGCTACAGAAGAAGACAGGGAAAAAATACTTAATCACACGAAGCTTAATAAGGTAGTGAAATGCGAACCGCCTAAAAAGCGGAATCCGCTGGTGATATTATATGATGTACCTGTGGCAATAGAGGAAAATGAGATATATGAAACCATAAAAGAACAGAACTTCGAGGAAATGAATATGGAAGCCTTCAAAAATGAGTTTAAGTTGCGCTTCAGAACGGGACCCCGCGATCGTGATGTTGTCCATCACGTCGCGGAAGTCTCGGGGAGTATGTGGCGCAAACTGACCGCTATGGGCAGAATTTATATGGGGTTTCACGCAATTAATGTGAGGGACTACCTGGTGGTTCCCAGATGTCATAACTGCGGTGATCTGGACCATGTCCACAAGCATTGCGAGAGGAAGCCGGCCTGCTCCAGGTGTGGGGCAGAAAACCATACAAGGAAAACCTGTTGTAAAACAGGGATATGTATCCCTTGTGTGAGGAGAGGAAAGAAAAGTTGCAATGCTACTGGAAGGAACTGCCCTACATACAGGATGCTCGAGCAACGGCTTATAGCAAGAATAGACTATGGCTGAGTCTGTTCCTGCATCCAGGAAGCCCAAAAGGAAGTCGCCCAGTAAGAGGTTAAGGGATGCGTTGAGAGCAAGCAGATTTAGAGAACTTCTGCGGAAGTTCAACAATGCAACTACTGGAAAAGTGCAAATGGTAGACATAGGGATTCAAACAGACCCTAGTGGGCAGAAGGACGCACCCTCTCCTCCAAGCTGGGGAAGAAGGTCGATTACAGATCATGAGCGACCAAAAGGGCATCCTGTGGTAGGGAGTTTGACTTTCCCGACAATCAAAGACAACACAGCTGATGAAGGGAAAATACAAATCAATGATGTGAGCAGTACGAGTACGTTGAAAGATCCACCCTCCTTTGGAGGCATGGGCGCGGATCCTAGGAGGATTTACCCAAATTTGGAACAGGCATTGCAGCTATCGCGCCTGGAGGAGCCGGCTGTCCTCACCACCGCTTTAAGGCATGTGGTGCGTGTTGGCCATGAATATGGTAGAGACGTCACCTTTTCGGTAATGGAGGCTGTAGATAGAATACAGCTCAAGACAATGAATCTCCCCACTGACTTTGGAGCCCTGCGTGACTTGGTGAAAAAAGTATTCGAAAGGCGAAACGAAAAATTTGATCTGGAAGAACTATATCACCAGTCTGTAATTACAAATGGAAGGCTTGCACACGACTGGAATAAGACCTGGCCAGAATCGCATATTAGAACATACTTTTCCACTGAGCCTTATAAACGTAGGGCAGATTAACTGTCACAACAGCAGACTAGTCACGCAGGAACTCCGGAAGGTGGTGGAGGAGAGGAGACTTGACATACTCTGTCTACAGGAGCCATACTCTCAAGCTGGACGGATCCCCTTTACAGCTGCCAACTGGCAAATAACTCATAGCACAGGTGAGCCAAAAGCTGCAATCATAATTATTAACAAGGCACTGAGAGTTACAGTGCTTACACAGCTTTCTGATGACCACTGCAATGTCGTGGAGTTGCAATCACCCATCGGGGTACTGTACATCATTAATATGTACTTCCAGTACGGAAGGGAGATTGACGAGTTCTTAGATAAACTAACTCAGATAACCACGGCACTGCAGGGGCGGAGAATAATAGTCACAGCAGACATAAATGCAAAGTCCCCCCTGTGGTTCAGCGGCACAAGAGATGAACGTGGAGAAAAGGCTGAAGAGACCATCATGGCCCTACAGCTCATGGTCGCTAACAAGCAAGGGCACCCCCCTACCTATGCAGGTGGCGGGGGAGAAGGTACCAATATTGATATTACCTTGGTAACGCCCAACGCCGCAACCAAGGTAATTGATTGGAAAGTATGGGAACACATGACAACAAGTGACCACAATCTGATTACCTTTTCACTGGGAGACAAGGAGTGCCGCTGGGACATGGGGTGGGAGCTGCAATTCAATTACAATAAGGCCGACTGGGATCGCCTGGCGAGAGAGTGTGACATTCCGACATGGCCGGAAGGTGACGTAAACGTGGAGCTATACGCCGAAGAACTGGTGAGTGCAGTCAACAGAGCGGTGAAAGCAGCCGTACCAACCAGGAGGAGAGCCGTCGCGGCCTCCCCAACACCATGGTCGACAGAACTAGAACAGATGCGCCAGTCTGTAAGGAGGGCTAGGAGGTACTACCAGCGGTGTGCCGTCTGGAGGGAAAAACAACGATGGCTACAAATTTACAGAGAGGCGAAGGATCATTTTCAACAGGAGCTCAGGGCAGTCCGACTTGCAAGCTGGGAAAAATTTGTTTTAAATCAACTCGCCACAGACCCATGGGGTACCCCTTACAAACTAGTACGGGAGAAAATAAGATCGCCCATGGTGCTGTCCACCGTCAGGAGCGGGGACCGGATGACAGAGACTTGGCAGGAAACTGCCGAGGTCCTTCTCCGGGTCCTGCTGCCTGATGATGTGGAAGAAGAGGATACAGAAGTACAAAGGCTGATCAGGGAGGAAGACCGACAAGATTATGAAAACAACAGTATGGTCTATCCCTTCTCAGAAGAGGAGGTCGAAGCCCAGATAAAAGCCCTCAAAAAGGGGAAGGCTCCTGGACCAGACGGTATCACAACGGAAGTGGTGCAGTTCCTGGCTCCCCAGCTGGTGGCACCTCTCACCAAGTTGTACAATGAGTGCTTGAGACTCAGAAAATTCCCTAACACCTGGAAGAAGGCAAATGTTGTAATACTTAAGAAAGGCCCAGATAAGGACCCAAAAGAAGCCAAATCATACAGGCCTATCTGCCTACTAGACATACTGGGGAAACTTTTTGAGAGGTTGCTGGCAGACAGACTGGCTGCACATCGTGTGTTGTGTGGGATGTGCGACAGGCAATTCGGTTTCCGGTCGGGGAGATCAGCGTCTGACGCTATCGCCCTTGCCGCGGAGGTCTGTGGCTCAGCCCCGCACAAATACATTGTTGGCATCATGGTGGATATCAGCGGCGCCTTCGACAATCTGTGGTGGCCCTCGCTCTTCTCTCGCTTGCGAGAGAAAGAGTGTCCAGGGCCGCTATATGGTTGTTTTAGGAGCTACTGTGAGGGAAGGGAGGTCTGGCTATCGTCCCCTAGCGGGAGGGTTAGAAAGCAGATTACAAAGGGGTGTCCACAGGGCTCTGTCCTTGGGCCACTCTTTTGGGACATAACAATGGAACCACTCTTAGAAGATCTGCAGAATAGCGAGGATGTGCTAGAGGGCATAGCCTACGCAGACGACCTCCTTCTGTTGGTTGGCGGCCGCAGCCGCGAAGAACTGGAACCGAAAATTGAGAGAGCAATTTCTATCTTGACCACATGGTGTCACAGAACAAAAATGACTATATCACCCAGTAAGTCTACATATCTGTTGCTCAAGGGACAACTAGTTAGGAACCCGACGGTGAGAATAGACGGCTCGCCAGTGCTTCGGCGACGTGAGGCCCGGTACTTGGGCGTAATCGTCGATGAGAGATGGAACTATACATCGCATGTTGACACAATAACACAGAGATCCCTAGAAACACTGAATAAACTCATTGGCATAGGACACAAGCGGTTTCACTTACCACCAGACCTAATCAAACTATATCATAACAGCATACTGACCTCCATTGTGGGATACGCGTCAGGAGTCTGGGCTCACAGGCTCACGAGGGTCATGCCTGCCATGGCCGTGAGGAGAGTGCAGCGGAATATGCTCCTGCGCTCTGTAGGAGCATATAGAACAACACCAGGGGGGGCGCTATTAGTACTCATGGGGCTGTGTCCTCTGGACATTAAAATAAGAGAACAGGCGGCATGGTACTGGGCCAAGAAAGGCAACAGGGATAAAATGATAGAAATAATGGGGATCTACACGGGCTCTAAATCGGAAATTAGAAATAGGGGGGAAGAACTTTGGCAAGAGCAATGGGATGCGGACGACACAGGTCGGAGAACGCATGAACTGCTGCCAAATATTAAGGAGCGCTTACAGCTCAGATATTTCAAGCCATCAAGAGGACTTCTGCACTTCCTCACTGGACATGGACCCTATCCAGCATACTTATGCAGATTCGGGAAACGGGCTACACCAGCGTGCGACTGTGGGGCCCCACAGGGCACCCCAGACCATGTGGTGTATGAGTGCCATCTCTTTGACGAAGTAGCATCACAACTCAGACTCCAACTACCAAATCAAGACACGTACCACTTACTCAGGCGCGAGGATCACTTTCAAACTTTAAATAATCTTGCGAATGAGATCTCGGGCAAAATATTAAAGGACTTTCTTAGGAACAACCAAAATTAACCCGAAATTGACAAACACCTGACCAGACCTAAGTGCACCCGTCCCTTTCCGCCGGACGTGGAATTGGCCAGCCGTTTCACGGCTGGGATCCGCCACGCTCCTGGACCAGGAGGAGGGTGCACATTTCTACCGGATTTGACCAACACACCGAAATTGACAGTAGCGTAGGAATAGGTTAAGAAGTAGGATAAGTTAGGATAATACCTTAGTATAAACTGCAGCGGTTCAAACGTCTTGGGCCAGCCCGGTGCCAGGGGCATGCCCACTGGGATCAGCTCAGTGGGCCCGGCCACAAACAGTAGGTTTATACTCACGCTGGCACGTGTGTAACGTTGCAGTTAGGTTAAGTAGGTTAATATTAGAAGCAGAAATGCCCATAGCGAAAACAAAAAACTAACACTAAAAAGTAGGTAATAATATTAAGCAATGAATGCTGTAGTAACTGTATTATTGTATGTAAGCAAAGACCCACTAATGCTTCAGGTGGTGGGTTATTCTGTATCATAATATAACATTGGTTAAAAATAAAGATTTTTTTTTTTTTTTTAAAAAAAACTAAAACTATTATTTTTGAAACGATGTCATCTTGCTTCCTGATGTTAGAGTTTTATTTTACTATCGCAATTTCGGCGTTAAGCCATTTTCAAGAATAAGATTTTGCAAAATAGTTAAACCTACAGGTGTATAGATAAACCTTTGTCAAGATCTTATGTTTGAAAACGGTTTCATGCCTAAATTGCAATCGTAAAATAAAATTCTTACACTTGAAAGTAAAATGACGCCATTTAAAAAATTTATGGAAGCTGTGCCGTATAACAGAAATGGACTTTTTTTTTTCAGCATACTCCCCGAGCGCACCGATTAGTGAACATATTTACGATGTTTCAGTGTCATACGATGTATACAGCGCAGCACTCGTCAGTTTAATTGTTACCCTCCAGTGTAGCCTTCAGCCTGCCTCAAGATGTCTAGCCAATGAGGCTGCAGTGCTGGTTGAACGTCTTTGGACACTTACTTCAACCTGGGGCCTAAGCATGGTCTTCTTTGTCCGTAATGGCGCTCAGTAGTTTCTCGATCGTGGAATCTTCTCAGTATTAAAATCACGCTATGAGCGACATTCAGCCTCATGCACACATGGTGCATTCGAAACCTGTGCTCACAGGGACTCTTTTGGGCTTATTAAATGGACTTACATGGACGTCACATTTATGTTAGTTGTTGAGCCGTTGTTTCGTATTTTCACTAAGACGCTATATTCATTTTTTCTGGACGTTGGAAATCTCTTAACTTACCAACACCAGCGCAGAGACTTACGTAAGCTATCGCACATGGCGTCTTGACCAGGGCGTCTCTGCTTCTAACAGCGGATGTGGAGTATTCTTATGAATTTTGTCTCCAAAATACGGACAGTGAGCAGAGGAAGAAAGATCTTCATCGATCGTTCCCTTGCTTCTGTTATTCATGCAAATAGTGAACTTTCCTCCACGAAGTGGGAAAGCTACATTAATTTACATACTACTTCAGAGAATAAACTGTAGTGTTGTTCTTTTTGTCACTGATATCGAGTGATTTGTTGCCTTGGTTAAGTCACTTGACTCAGATGAGGTTAGTGTGATTCCAACCAATTTCCACTACGGTGACAAACATTTGCTGTAGAACGTGTATAGTAGTGTTACGTGCTTAATAATCTAGATGTGTATGAGACGTTATTATTTATCAAAGAGAGAGAGGTGACAGATCATTTTACATAGCTGAGCCTTAAGCTAGTCCATGAACACCAAGAGGGTAGTGGAACTCACCCCCACCGTCAGATATGTGACCATCAAACTCTGTCTCCTCAAGGTAAGGTGGACAAGTTTCGTTTCTTGTTGGATCTGTTCTGTGTATTGTTTGAAGCTTTCTTGCTGTTCGAAGCACTATTAATCAAATCAAAAGAGAACAAAGTCGTAATTTCATCCATTTTTAATTACTTAATGGTGTAATAGTTTTCACAATCGGTAGCGTACCTCTGTTTTTCAAGGCCACAAACACCGCACTGCCTGAGGCAAATTTTTCCCTTTTATTTCTTTTTTTTCTTTGTGTCACCAGATTAATTTCTTTGTGTTGCATTTGATGTTGGTTTATCACAACTGCATAGTTGTCTTATACACAATGTTTCTCGAATACTGATCATGTTTGATGTTACAGGGCTCCTGTCTGCCGTAGAGCACCAACCTTAAGTCAGATAATTCTCTCTCTTTCTCACTCAGGTGTTTACTGTTGATTACGTGTTGTTCATTTCTCTTTGTGTAATTTATGGAACATGTGCATCTTTCAGAAGTACCCGGTCCGGAGGTGTTTTCTACCGGTTTTCGGTGTATCAGATTTTCCTTGGGGAGCGCACATGTGGTGATAATTCAAACATAAAAAAGTATTGCAACACTTCTGGTCTGAAAGTTCCGGAACCTGAACAGAAAATTAGAACAGAGATCAACATAAACATCATTTCCACCCTTTTTGTTGCTCATGGAAACCACACATTGCATGTTGTACCACCATACAGCGAGACCTTCAGAGGTGTTGGTCCAGACTGCTGTAGACACCGGTAACTCTAATACCCAGTAGCACGTTCTCTTGCTTTGATGTATACCTGCATTCGGCGTGGCATATTATCCACAATTTCATCAAGGCACTGTTGGTCCAAATTGTCTCACACCTCAACGGCGATTCGTCGTAGATCCCTCAGAGTGGTTCGTGGGTCACGTCGTCCATGAACAGTTTTCCATCTATTCCAGGCGTGTTCGACAGGCTTCATGTTTGGAGAATATGCTGGCCACTCTAGTCGAGCTATGTCGTTATCCTGAAGGAAGATGTGCACATTGGGGGCGCGATTTGTCCTCCATGAAGACGAATGCCTTGCCAATATGCTGCCGGTATGAAGGATGGCATTCACGTATCGTACAGCCGTTACGGCGCCTTCCTTGACCACCAGCGGAGTACGTCGGCCCCACATATTTCCACCCAAAAACAGCAGGGAACTTCCACCTTGCTGCACTCGCTGGACAGTGTTTCTAAGGCGTTCACGCTGACCGGGTTGCCTCCAAACACGTTTCCGACGATTGTCTGGTTGAAGGCATATGCGACACTCAACGGCGAAGAGAACGTGATGCCAATCCTGAGCAGTCCATTCGGTATGTTGTTGGGCCTATCTGAACCGCGCTGCATGGTGTCGTGGTTGCAAAGGGGACCTCGCCAAGGACGTCGGGAGTGAATCATGCAGCCTATGGAGCGCAGTTTGAGCCGTAACACGACGTCCTATGGCTGCACGAAAGCGTTATACAACATGGTGGCGTTGCTGGCACGAGCCGGTCGCGGTGGCCGAGTGGTTATAGGCGCTTCAGTTTGGAACCGCGTGACTGCTACGGTCCCAGATTTGAATCCTGCATCAGGCATAGATGTGTGTAATCTCCTTAGTTAGGTTTAAGTAGTTCTAAGTTCTAGGGGACTGATGACCTCAGATGTTAAGTCTCACAGTGCTCAGAGCGGTCATCCACTGCAGTAGTAGCCCGTGGGCGGCCTGAGCGAGTCATGCCATCGACAGTTCCCGTCTCTCTATATGTCCTCCATGTCCGAACAACATCACTTCGGTCCACTCCGAGACGCCGGGACGCTTCCCTTGTTAAGAGCCCTTCCCGGCACAAAGTAACAATGCTAATGCCATCGAACCACGGTATTGACCGGCTAGGTATGGTTGAACTACAGACAACACGAGCTGTGGACCTCGTTGCTGGTGAAATGACTGAAACTGATCGGCTGTCGGACCCCATCCGTCTAATAGGCGCTGCTCATCCATGGTTGTTTACTTCTTTGGGCGGGTTTAGTGACGTCTCTGAACAGTCAAAGGGACTTTGTCTGTGATACAATATCCATAGTCAACGTCTATCTTCAGGAGTTCTGGGAACGGGGATGATGTAAAACTTTTTGTTTGACGTGTGGTAGGCAGCTTTCTTTTATTTTTGTGCCCGTGGTCTAGGGGTAGCGTCTTTAATTCATAATCAAAAAGGTCTTCGGTCCCGGCTTCGATCCCCGCAACTGCTTAAATTTTGATAAATAATCAGCATTGGCGGCCGAAGACTTCCGGCATAAGAAGTCAGCCTCATTCTGCCAACGGCCTTGTCAAAGAGGGCGGAGGAGCGGATAGAGGTTCAGGGCACTCTCTTGTCCTAGGGGTGGGAAATTGCCCCTAAAGGAGAAGAATCAGCAATGATCAACGACATGAGGATGCAGAAGGCAATGGAAACCACTGCATTAAAGACACGTAACGTGTATCCACAGGACATGTTGCCTGTAGTTGAAGAAGTGTCATGATGATCTCTCCATTGGCAAAAGATTCCGGAATAGTTCCCCATTCGGATCTCCGGGAGGGGACGGCCAAGGGGGAGGTTACCATGAGAAAAAGATTGAATAATCAACGAAAGGATAATGTTCTACGAGTTGGGGCGTGGAATGTCAGAAGCTTGAACGTGGTAGGGAAACTAGAAAATCTGAAAAGGGAAATGCAAAGGCTCAATCTAGATATAGTAGGGGTCAGTGAAGTGAAGTGGAAGGAAGACAAGGATTTCTGGTCAGATGAGTATCGGGTAATATCAACAGCAGCAGAAAATGGTAAAACAGGTGTAGGATTCGTTATGAATAGGAAGGTAGGGCAGAGGGTGTGTTACTGTGAACAGTTCAGTGGCTGGGTTGTTCTAATCAGAATCGACAGCAGACCAACACCGACGACGATAGTTCAGGTATACATGCCGACGTCGCAAGCTGAAGATGAACAGATAGAGAAAGTGTATGAGGACATTGAAAGGGTAATGCAGTATGTAAAGGGGAACGAAAATCTAATAGTCATGGGCGACTGGACTGCAGTTGTAGGGGAAGGAGTAGAAGAAAAGGTTACAGGAGAATATGGGCTTGGGACAAGGAATGAAAGAGGAGAAAGACTAATTGAGTTCTGTAACAAGTTTCAGCTAGTAATAGCGAATACCCTGTTCAATAATCACAAGAGGAGGAGGTATACTTCGGAAAGGCGGGGAGATGCGGGAAGATTTCAATTAGATTACATCATGGTCAGACAGAGATTCCGAAATCAGATACTGGATTGTAAGGCGTACCCAGGAGCAGATATAGACTCAGATCACAATATAGTAGTGATGAAGAGTAGGCTGAAGTTCAAGACATTAGTCAGGAAGAATCAATACGCTAAGAAGTGGGATACGGAAGTTCTAAGGAACGACGAGATACGTTTGAAGTTCTCTAACGCTATAGATACAGCAATAAGGAATAGCGCAGTAGGCAACACAGTTGAAGAGGAATGGACGTCTCTAAAAAGTGCCATCACAGAAGCTGGGAAGGAAAACATAGGTACAAAGAAGGTAGCTGCGAAGAAACCATGGGTTACAAAAGAAATACTTCAGTTGATTATTGAAAGGAGGAAGTACAAACATGTTCCGGGAAAATCAGGAATACAGAAATACAAGTCGCTGAGGAATGAAATAAATAGGAAGTGCAGGGAAGCTAAGACGAAATCACTGCAGGAAAAATGTGAAGACATCGAAAAAGATATGATTGTTGGAAGGACAGACTCAGCATACAGGAAAGTCAAAACAATCTTTGGTGACATTAAAAAAAGCAACGGTGGTAACATTAAGAGTGCAACGGGAATTCCACTATTAAATGCAGAGGAGAGAGCAGATAGGTGGAAAGAATACCTTGAAAGCCTCTATGAGGGTGAAGATTTGTCTGATGTGATAGAAGAAGATACAGGAGTCGATTTAGAAGAGATGGGGGATCCAGTATTAGAATCGGAATTTAAAAGAGCTTTGAATGACTTACGGTGAAATAAGGCAAAAGGGATAGATAACATTCCATCAGAATTTCTAAAATCATTAGGGGAAGTGGCAACAAAACGACTATTCACGTTGGTGTGTAGAATATATGAGTCTGGCGACATACCATCTGACTTTCGGAAAAGCATCATCCACACCATTCCGAAGACGGCAATAGCTGACAAGTGCGAGAATTATCGCACAATCAGCTTAACAGCTCATGCATCGAAGCTGCTTGCAAGAATAATATACAGAAGAATGGAAAAGAAAATTGAGAATGCGCTAGGTGAGGATCAGTTTGGCTTTAGGAAAAGTAAAGGCACGAGAGAGGCAATTCTGACGTTACGGCTAATAATGGAACCAAGGCTAAAGAAAAATCAAGACTTTTCATAGGATTTGTCGACCTGGAAAAAGCGTTCGACAATATAAAATGATTCAAGCTGTTCGAGATTCTGAAAGAAGTAGGGGTAAGCTATAGGGAGAGACGAGTCATATACAATATGTGCAACAACCAAGAGGGAATAATAAGAGTGGACGATCAAGAACGAAGTGATCGTATTAAGAAGGGTGTAAGACAAGGCTGTAGCCTTTCCCCCTTACTCTTCAATCTGTACATCGAGGAAGCAATGATGGAAATAAAAGAAAGGTCCAGGAGTGGAATTAAAATACAAGGTGAAAGGATATCAATGATACGATTCGCTAATGACATTGTTATCCTGAGTGAAAGTGAAGAAGAATTAAATGATCTGCTGAACGGAATGAACAATCTAAGGAGTACACAGTATGGTTTGAGAGTAAATCGGAGAAAGACGAAGGTAATGAGAAGTAGTAGAAATGAGAACAGCGAGAAACTTAACATCAAGATTCATGGTCACGAAGTCAATGAAGTTAAGGAATTCTGCTACCTAGGCAGTAAAATAACCAGTGACGGACGGAGCAAGGAAGACATCAAAAGCAGACTCGCTATGGCAAAAAAAGGCATTTCTGGCCAAGAGAAATCTACTAATATCAAATACCGGCCTTAATTTGAGGAAGAAATTTCTGAGGATGTACGTCTGGAGTACAACATTGTATGGTAGTGAAACATGGACTGTGGGAAAACCGGAACAGAAGAGAATCGAAGCATTTGAGATGTGGTGCTATAGGCAAATGTTGAAAATTAGGTGGACTGATAAGGTAAGGAATGAGGAGGTTCTACGCAGAATCGGAGAGGAAAGGAATATGTGGAAAACACTGATAAGGAGAAGGGACAGGGTGATAGGACATCTGCTAAGACATGAGGGAATGACTTCCACAGTACTAGAGGGAGCTGTAGAGGGCAAAAACTGTAGAGGAAGACAGAGATTGAATACGTCAAGCAAATAATTGAGGACGTAGGCTGCAAGTGCTACTCTGAGATGAAGAGGTTAGCACAGGAAAGGAATTCGTGGCGGGCCGCATCAAACCAGTCAGTAGACTGATGACCAAAATAAAAAAGGTAGTTTTGTATTCCTATGGTACCAAACTCCTGAGGTCATCGGTCCCCAGGCTTACAGCTTACACACTACTTAATCTAACTTAAAGTAACTTACGGTAAGGACAACCCACACAGCCATGCCCGAGGGAGGAGTTGAACCTCCAGGGGGAGGGAGGTGGGGGGTTAACCCGCGTGAACCGTGGCAGGCCCCCCAAGACCGCGCGGCTACTCCGTGCGCGTTTTTGATGTGTGTAATTAGATCTTTCTTACTTGGCGTCACATCGGTTTCTAGCTTTGCGAAAAGGAATCAGCCGTATCCAAGATTATGAGACATCCTATCTTCTGGAAGTTTTAGTACTACGCAACATAGACCACTAATTCGATCAAATAACATTAATAGTTGCCAATATAAGGTTCCAAATACTACGTTGCTCTGGCACTGCACGATAATCAGCAGTGGTTCACCTCGACACTGAAGTTTCCTCATTTTTCTCTTTGTTTCACAATGTTAGGGACTTCTGTTCCTTGTCTTTCAGTCGATGACAGCCACAAAATAGTCCCCCTACATAACTAGCTGCTACGGCAGTGAAAACATGTATATTCCTCTTCTGGTGTCCTCCAAAAATACTTCGTTTTAACTCACTGATTCATTTTTATCCATCTACTATTTTTATTTGAATGATACTTTTAACTATTTTATAACACCCACAATTTGTTAATACACATCCTGTGTTTTATGTCAGTTTTGTAAGTCAACCGGTATCAACCTAGTTTTGTTTAAAATTTTTCCTACTGCTGTAAATTTTGTATGAGTTCAGTCGCACCGTTTCCAATCTTCCGAGATACATTTTCTTTCCACTGTTTTCATTTCACAGACTAGGAATACATGCTACATAAGACGAATTTATGGTATGAGGATGGAAAAGGCATATGCAATAAAAGAAAATGCCATGGCTCAAAGTTTTCTGGTTTACTTGTTGATAACGTTAGTTTTATAATTACCTGTCTTGTATAATCTTCAGCCTTGGCTTTTTACAGAACACGTGCGATATTAGTTCATTTATTTGTATGAAAAATACTGAAATGCAGAAACTTTAAAATGTCATAACACTAATCGCCCTTTGATAAATGTTACTGCATCCGGTGACGTCCGTCCGCAGATCACACCACGTTCACGTATCTGCTTATCACTGCTGATGCAAGAAAGAGATAATGACTTGAACACTACTATTCCGGAAAGCGTACTTAAGATATCCAAAGTACGTAGAGTATTATCAACTTTAATACGCGCTGTTTTGCTCTGTATAACCATGCGCACTCCGTGTGCATGTCTGGAAGCCCTATTCAACAGAATCAGAAATAGATACAACGCTGGCGTTGAACTATGCGCGGAATGAAAGTGTGATACGGACATAATGGTAGGAAGTCGTTGGAAGGGTGGGAACAGTCTAGAGAACCATCGACGCTGAGCAAACCTTGCTAGAGTGACATCCTCATTGTGTTAGTTATCAAGTACAAAAATGAATGTTCAAAAGAGGAGATAGTCCTTGCAACAGCATCTCTATTATTATATATTTTAACTTATATTTATATTAAGCTAGTAAAAATGCATGTAATTAAGATCACAAAGAAATATTAGCTGTAAAATACTTGCCATCAAGTATCAAACCCTACGCTACTTTTCGTTTTGTGTTCTTAATACTGGCATGCGTTGTATCATCAATTCATTAAACTGGATCATCTCTCGAAATTACCATTGTGTGAAACTAGTAACATTGGGACATAAGGAAATAACCTTCTGGATACCAGAAGGAGCCATAGAAGGTAGAAACTATAGGGAAGGCAGAGACCGGAATACACCCAGCAAATAATTCAAGATGTAGGGAGCAAGTGCTAATTCAGAGGTTGACGCAGAATAGGAATTCGTGACGGGCTGCATTCAAATTAGTCAGAAAACTAATGACGTAAAAAAATTTTAAGAAAACGCTCGTGAGACGTCAGAGTATTTAAGACAAGACTCGCGATTAGGAGTAGTGCGTTTTTAATTCGTGTCAGAGCTTTAACTTTAATTTGGTTTCCCTAGATCTCTCCACATAAGTGGTGGGACGGCTGCTGTGGATGAGTCATGTGTGCTTACGTCGTTAACTCTTGTCCATGTGAGCTGGTGCATCGTCTCTATCGGTTGACCGTGCTCTTCAGTCTGTTCTTATATAAATAGAATGACTTTTCCTCGATTGTTGTAACCAGCACACCAAGGACTTTTGTGGCGCTGCATTTTTATTACTGTGGTGTCCATATTCTGCGCAAAGTCAGAGCAGCTTGGTTAAACCAGCTAGATTTCTATTTTTTATTTTTTTTCAAAAGTAATAATATCAGAGAACAGCTGTGAAAAATGTAAAATGCACACACAAAGCGTCCACCAGTTCTGCCGTCGTTTAAAACTGTCTCGTGCACCGGCTTGTGTCGTTGAATGCCAATGCGCCAGAGATACTGCTACTTCGATACCTGCTAGCGGATGTTGCGGCGTGTAAAGAAGGTGCACGCAAAGACCTGGAGAAGTAAACTTAACACCGAGCGCGCTTGGGCGGGTCTGCCTGTCTTGGTCCGTACGCTGAGTAATATTCGCTGGTCCTCATTTCTGCAGCGGTAGGTTCTTCTTGGGCGCATTGCAACTAGTGTGTTTGCTCCCTGTGAGCTGGGAGTGACGGCTATGGTGAATCTGTGTGGCATTTAGCAATGACGATTCCCTCTGTGTGGCGCACAGCCAGTAGACGGAAACCTGGAGTCGAGGAGGCCTCAAATCCTTGGTCACGAGTTATGGAGGCACGCCGGTGGGAGCTCGGCGTGCTGTCTAGCGATCGACAGCATTTATTTTTGAAGATGTCGTTACAGGAATTTCACCAACATACTTTGATCAGGTTGAATATGGTGATCTTAAGTTTTTAGACTTCCATCAAACATGAATGACTCGGTAAAGGTCCATTAAGACTTATGGTTTGCCCTTGCAGAAGTAAAATAAAAGTAACGGCGCCTTCTATATAAGTACCTTTTCTATGTAATGGGTAATCTTACTGTACATGCAAAACACTCTATAGACAGGGCGACAACGGCTGAAAATATGAAACTTGGAAATTAGGAGACCGCTGTAACTTAACTCCGTCCGAACAGGCCATTGAAGGCCCAACGGTACCGACCGGCCCCTTAACTTCGGTGATCTGAAGGGAACCGGTGTTACCACTGCACTTAGGTCGTTGGCAGGAAACCGGTTTAGTTGTATGTATATTCTTTTTATTATACTCACGATCGGTTTTTTTTGCGTTAAAGCCACATTTTCAGATGAACATTTTTATGAAACATAAGCATAAGTCAGGGGATACCGATATGTCCATATACAGATGGCGCAAGTATCGCTTGCACAAGGTATATTAGTGCACTGCACTGGTGGGGCTTGTCATCTGAAAGGTTTGAGACGTGGTTATAGCCGCACCAAGGGAATTAACAGGCTTTGAACGTTGAATGGTTGTTGGATCTAGAAGCATGGACACTGATTTCGGAAACCGTTATGGAATTCAATATTCCTAGATCCACAGTGCCTAGAGCTTGCCCAGAAAACCACATTTCAGGCATTACCTCTTATCACGAATGACACAGCGACCGATGGCCTTTATTTAACAAACGACAACAGTGACGTTTGCTTAGAGTTGTCGGTGCTAACAGACAAGCAAAACTGCTCGAAATAACCGCAGGAAAAAGCGTGGGATGTACGACAAACCTACCCGTTACGACAGTGCGGCGAAATTTGTCGTTCATGAGTTTTGGAAGCAGACGATCGACGCTTGTGCCTTTGCTAACACTACCTTTACAGAGAAAACCTGCGAAGTAGGACTAGGGACATGCATGCCGGCAACTGCTTGACACCCTTTGGACATTATTTGTCTGCTTGCAGTTCTCTAGGACTACTTCACAGGTTTTCTCTGTAAAGGAACATTTTTAAAATTCTCGATAAACTTGGACGAGTGGCTCCGAGTGTGCTGCCGAACTGGTGGGTGGGGGCTGAGGGGGGGGGGGGGGGGATATGTCGTACCCCTCTGTGACTACGCTACTGGAGTGGGCAAAACGTGAGGTATGGAAAGGCTTAAGCATCCTTTGCTGCTTCGGAGTACGTTCAAATTTCGTCAAATGGTTCTGAACGGTCGCTAGTGGTTCCAACCTGTACACAAGACAAAACACTGCGATCGCGCTGCACTCCACAGAGGTGCGATCACGTTCAACGGGGCTGCAGCCCCACAACGTTCTTAGACAGGAGCTGAAATCTTTTCTCGCCACCAACAAGAAACCACTTGATTTCAACGGTAGGTGTCACCGTTGTGACCTCCATGACAGGGACATCAAAAGAAAAGATGAAATGTAGGCAAGAGAGGGTGTGAAGACTTACCCATCATGTGACAAGTCCACGGTGGCGCTGGGCAACATTGTGATGAAATTTTGTGCCTGGGTGACATCCTAAACTCACATTACACGTCACATGAACTTCTGAGCACTGATTTTTTTTTTTTTCTACATGTGTCCACATCTTGCTTTTCGCGTCTGAGAGTGACGTCACAGCGCCACGTTATCACCCCATTGCAGAGGAAGGTTGCAGGCAGCTTTGATCCAAATTTCAAACTTATCCGTCACGATGGGAGACAATTACGGGGTTTCGAAAAAGTGTTCCTTTAATTGCATTACGCAGTGCACGTCGCGGCTTAACATAAATTGGGCAATAAAGGTGCGAAAGTGTTGCCACAACTTTGACGTGACTGTACAAGCCCAGAACGACCGACGTGCGAACAGTTAGCAACACGCCTGGGAGGAAAAGGGGGTGGATGTGCAGTACTAATAAAATCCAGTCTTTAGCACTGGAGACTGTACAACACTTCCTAGACACAGGAACGGGGCTGGATATTTAACGACCGTGTGCCTAAACCCACGTACCTGGTCCTTCCCGCGGCCGTTCATCTGCTGCTCTCTCCACCGCCTGCTATGATATGCCGTGTAATAACTATTGTGTACCACGTAGAGGAGCAACTCACACCAACAATACGAAGTTTATCTGGTAGAGTCCACTGTATTCTGTTAAACACTCTCACAGGGTGGGGTTGCACTTTTCACAAACAACATATTCCACAATGGACGTGAACAGGATTTGTACTCAAAGTACGTGTCCGTTGTGACGTATAAGGGTGCTATCTAAATGATGGAATCCAATGCAAAAACACGGTGCGTAGAACACTAAATAATCACTTTTCCACAGATGTTTTATCAGTCGACGATTGTCACAGTTCTTCCAACAGTACTAAACAATTCAATAGCTAATAACACGAGCGGATGTTCCATAAAATTTCGGGTACGATATAGGGACGACAAAGTACCTGCGCTCGTGATATTCGGCCAGTCAAAACAATATGTGTTTCTTTCGCTTATAACATGCAATTAGGATCGTACCAGTCGGCATTATTTTTCCGCAACAGTCGCCACATGGTTAATTGTTCCCCGAAACGACACACGAAACCGAGAAACGTCACCTTTTGGATAAACAATGATGCTGCGACGTGGACACTGAAATTAAACTTAAAACTTGTGTGGCAAACATTTTCAAATACTTCACCATAATTTTTAAGATATGTGCTGCAGCCACGACATCAACACAACACTCCGCCCACGCTCCACGAAAGTTAGGCCACGACTCCCCACTGTTGCTCTGCGCTCGGCAGAGAGGTGACTATCGATAGTAAACGATACAATTCTATGCTTACGTGTTTTGTTTCGCTGACAGTGCATATCATGTACAGAATTTTTATGTGACAATACATTTTTATCAAAGTAATTGCCTATTAGCCGCGAGGTCTGGGGCGCCTTGTCACGGTTCTCGCGGCTCCCCCGTCGGAGGTTCGCGTCCTCCGACGGGAATGGATGTGTGTGTTGTCCTTAGCATAAGTTAGAGGTCAGAGACCACACAGGGGCATACCGACTATCCTTCTTTCCACGAACAATACGAGACTGGAATAGAAGGAAGAACCGATAGAGGTACTCAAGGTACCCACCGCCACACACCGTCAGGTGGTTTGCGGAGTATGGATGTAGATGTAGATGTAGTTTAAGTTAGATTAGGTAGAGAGTAAGCCTAGGGACCTCAGCAGTTTGGTCCCATAGGACCTTACCACAAATTTCCACAATCGCCCATTTTACGTTATCACTTTTTCTTCAGAATTCACTTGTACAAAATGGAAAATGAATACCAATGACTACGTGACGGAGGAACAATAAGTGGACAGCAGTTAAGGCAATGGTTCAAAGCGCCATTCTAAGGACTTTGTAACAACTTTGAGCTCACAGTAGCTCTATTAGTACTGCTGAAAGAGTAGTCTGTTTTCTGTAAACAGAACTCCATATTTAGCATTGAAATATGACTCTCCGTTAGCGAGTAAAATTCGCACAATTCTGTGAATTTCAGCGACTTAGTACTGTGGAGCTGCAGGAGAACAGATGGCATTGGTGAACAAATTCTCAAGGCACAGGACCCAAGGAAAGACCACATGCTAATAGTTCTGATAGCGGGCAGTAGTAGCACATGCGTCGAACATAGCATCGGACATGCAGGCAGTCCGTACGTTTCCCACACTGACCGCGACCCAAGATAAGATCAACATTGGATCCACAGGCAACGGTTGTGCGCACGAAGGTATGGCTGGCCTGCCTTTCTGTCATACTTCATCAGCCCTTTGCACAGATACTGCGCTGCAGCAAGAGACCCAACGAGAGAGGTGGATTGCATAAAGTCGTGCAGATCCTGTCTGTAGTCAGGGACGGTCAGTCGTTCGTGAGAGCTGTGAGCTCAGAGAGTGTCAACTGCTGCACTGTGCCCGGTGAAGGGCTCCACCTATTCTAGATAATGAGATGTCGGTTTTCGTAGCCTAAAATGTTCATATACTTCTGGTTTTGTCGAACAAACATCGAACAGGGCAGAAAATCTCATTAAAATCCTTCTGAGTGTAACGTCACGATATCTTACATTATACTTAAAATAATAAAGTAGAAAACTAACCGATGTTTCGGGAGTGATGCAGCGGCCTTCCTCAGTCTTCGCTCTTGGTATTTTAATGAAACTGTTTCCGGATAGGGAAGCATACGTGTCCATGTCAGTGCAGAATACATCCACCATGACATCTAACCTGTTTTGTTGGCTTTCGCGGACCGTAAAGAATATAAGCTGTGACAGAAGGGGCAATGTGGGCTCTTAACATGCTTTGGCTAAGAAGTGTATATAGGCTGTTGATAATGTTGTCAGTCTAAGCCGGTGTAGCTATTATTAATTAATTTACTTCAGCATTGAAATAAACTTTATAGTTAAAGCGTAAGGAGGCATCCGATTCATCAGTCTGCTGCACCAACACATTTTGATCAAGGGGCAAAGTTATCGATACGGACAGTATTTCGAGGTATGAATCGCTTTTCTTGGACTTCAGATGAGTTTTTGAGAATAAAAGAGGAAATGTGGAGTCATGCTTTATTTTCATGAACCAACTTGTGTATAAAATCAGCTACAAAAGCAAAGACTAAATGACAAATATTCTGACTGCAAACAAAGGACACCATTTGATATAAATTTTATGCTACTCATATGACTTGTTATTGCGATGTATTAAAGCTTTTCTATAATATAGAAACATTTATTTTAAAATAAGCTGTTCTTCTAAAATAAAAGTGTCACTTTGAATACAAATCTAAATATTAGTATGATACATGTTTCCATATATATCAGCTCAAATTTAAAATAAGGTCTCGAACATCCACTAAGATAGTAGGTACATAGCTAATATTATAAGTTTATATGTTTTCAATCTGTTATGTATATTACAGAGTGCGCCTCGTATGTAATTTTTTTCTACATTTTGTTTCCAACATACTACATTGAGTATACACAAATTTAAAATCTCTTCAAACAAGTTGTAAACGGTATTCTTTTCTCAATAGCGTTCTATACTTCTGACGCTGACCTTTGATATTTGTTGGTATACTGCAAAATTAGCAAAGCTGGGGGCATGGCATAAACTGAGAGAGTGGATAGGCTTGGACGAATTACTGCTTTATTTGAAGTTGTGGCGCTGGAAACAGGAATCGCGCCATGGAGGCTTGCCACAAAAATTCCTGGGATAAGCAGTAGTGGTGTTTGGAGAAAAATGCCTCGGCATGTAGTGTCCCGTACCACCTCCTAAGAGTTCAGTGCTTTAGTCAGGTGGACGTTGGTCGCGAACTAAAGTTCTGTCGGTGAATGTAACAAGAAGTTGTATAGAACCCTAATTCGACAATTCCTTTTATTTGTAGATGAAGCAGGGTTCACTTGCGATCGTGTGTTTAATCATCACAATTCTCTCGTTTGGAGTAATGTAGACTCCAACCCACACGCTGTGCATATCTCCACTTCAGCGATGATTCTCATAGAACGTGTGGTTAGGGGACTAAGTGATCGTGTTATTGGTCAGAACATGTTACCAAACAAACTAAGTGAATACTTTATATTTCTGTCGCATCATCTTGCAGGACTTCTTGACGAAGTTGCGTTAGAGCAACGCCAGAGGAGTGGTAAATGCTTGTTGGAGCACCGGCATATTTTGCTATTATTGCGAGACGACATTTAATGCGACGATATGGCTAAAGATGGATTGAGCGAGGAAAACCTCTACCATGGCTTTCAGGATCACGTGATCTGAAACCCCTGGATATCTCTCTTTGGGGCCACGTTAAGGATTTAGGGTACACCATTACACTTAAGAAGTTTGAAAAACTGGAGCAGGGACTCGTCAGTTCTTGTCAGGAGTTCCGATACGATCCAGGACCATTTGAAAGGAATCGGAACTCGTTTTGACGACGGGTGTAGCCTTGCATATGGGTACACTGAACACCTCAATTAACAACGAGTACACTGTTGCCGTGTTAATTCGAAACACATGCACTTCAACAAAATTCTCTCTAATAACTTTTCTTAAAGTTGTACAGTATTGTTACCTTTTTCTATCTGGGATGTCGTTGACACAGAATCAAGTCACTGGTGGTAACTGCAAAGTCGCAGTTATCTAGCAAACAGTTCGTTTGCGGATCTATGTTTACTGACTATGACACATTTTTGCTTCTAGTATCGCGTATTTTCAATGTGCGTATTTTCAATATATGCAGTTACTCTTTTAATTATGATACAGTCAGTGGATAGATGACCAATAAGTAACGTCGGAGGTTTCATGAGGCACTTCGCGGAAGATGCTATTAAATACACAGAAGTCGCACTGCTCCAAAATTGTAGCAAAATGCAGGAAAATCTTCTGAATAAGGACACCTGGTGTAGGGTGTCGTAAATGTAGCATACTGAGAATAAATAGGCAGATATACCACTTATTTTATGTTTACTCGATTGCAGAATAATTCCTTGCAGTAGTCATCCCGATAAAATATCTGGGAGTATACGTACGGGCCGATTTAAATCGAAGCGACCACATTAAACTTGTGTCAGGTAAGAGAGACGCCAAACTGTGATTCATTGGAAGAATGCTCATGAAAAGTGGATCCAGAAATGGTGTAGCTCACAAAATCCTAGTTCGACCAATACTTGAATTATTCATATGCAGATATGGATCCGCACCAGACAGGAACAAAAGGTCCAAAGAAAAACAGAGCGTTTCGTTACAGTTTTATTTAGTATGCGAGAAAGCGTCATAGGGGTGCTCAGGCGACTCCAGTGGGTGACGCTGCGATAGAGGCGTTCTGCATCGCGTTATAGTCTACTCTTAAAGTTCTGATAGCGTATGTTCCTAGAAGAGTCAATCGGTATACAGTGATGGGCCGAAACATTATGACCACTACTCACTGCAAGATTGAATGTCTCCTCATCGTAGCGCAGTGGTTAGCTTGCTGGACTCGCATTCGTGAGGACGGCGGTTCAATCTCGCGTCCGGCCATCCTGATTTAGGTGTTCTGTGATTTCCCTAAATCGTTTCAGGCAAATGTCTGGATGGTTCCTTTGAAAGGGCACGGTGTATTTCCTTCCCTGTCCTGCCCTAATCCGAGCTTGTGCTCCGTCTCTAATTACCTCGTTGTCGACGGGACGTTAAACACCAATCTGCTCCTCCTCCTCGTGGTGTTGCGGGCATATGACGCACTAGGGAAAGAAGCGAAAGAGAGACGAATGAGCTGTCATTATAGCGAAGATACAGATCACAGATGCGGAAATCCTCAGATATAAGCGGTTTTGACAAAGTGCACGTTGTTACGGTCCTGTGGCTGTAAACGAGCACCTTGAAACCGTAGCGTTAGTCGGCGATTGGCGAGCTTCTGTAGTGAGCATCTATGAAAAGTGGTTGAGGGATGGAGTTATGGTATTGAACGTCAACATCTCATCAGAAAATGTAGAGGTCGGAGGATCGCCCAATGTTTGATCCAAGCTAGGCAGCGATCTGTGGCAGATCTGACATCAGAGTACAGAGCTGGTGCAGACACAATCGTTTCGGAGACCACCGTTCAAAGGCTGTTTTGAACATGGAGCTGCAAACTACACGCCCCCTACATATTCCCGTACTGATTCAAAGACATTGGCAGTTACGGCTATAGTGGGCACAGTATCACTGAATTTTCACCGTGGATCAGTAGAAACGTTTCGCCTGGTCGAATGAATCGCATTTCTTGTTACACCAGGTCGTTCTCTTAGTCCTTACACGCCGTCACCCAGGCGAGTGGCTGCTTATAACATGCAGTGCGCCGTGAATGCAGTTCTATAGGGGCAGTATTATGCTCTGTGGAACATTAACTTGGGCTTCTATGCGGCCTGTGGTAGTACTTGAAGACACCATGACAGCTGTGACTAAATGAACATTATTGCACACCACCACATGTTTGAAGTCTTCCCCAACTGCGATTGCACCTTCCAGCAGGATAATTGGTCCTGTCACAAGGTCAGAATCAGGCTGAAGTCGTTTGAGGAGCATAGTAGTCAACTCACAGTGATGTCTGTGCCTGAGCTGTGAAGCGTCGTGTCACGGTCAGCGCGACTCCCTCCGTCGGAGGTTCGAGTCCTCCCTCGGGCAAGGGTGCATGTGTTGTCCTCACCGTAAGTTAGTTTAAGTTAGATTCAGTAGTGTGTAAGCTTAGGGACCGATGATCTCAGCAGTTTGGTCCCATAAGACCTTACCACAAATTTCCAAATTCTTCCTGATCTGTGCACATTAGAACAAGCTTTGGGCTCCAGCATTGTGCCCGTAACCACCGTCCCGTAATTTGGGCAAATTGCTTCATTTGTGCTTGGATATCTGGTGCCACACACTTCTGGAAGCCCATCAAGGCCTTGTAGAATCCACATCAAGCATTATCTCTGTTGTATTGCTTGAAAAGTGGAACAATACGCTGTTAAAAGTGTGGTAATAACGTTTTGGTTCATTGGTGTATTCCGTTCCTATACTAATATCTAGTAAATATGACTTTAGGTAAAATGAGAGAGATTCGAGGCCACACGGAAGCTTAGCAGCAGTCGTTCTTCTTGTGAACCATTTTCAACTGCAATAGGTAAAAGGGGAAGTGATAATGGCAGTGGCACAAAAAGTAACCTCCGCCACACACTGTAAGATGCTTCGCAGTTATTTCGTTATCGATTTATTTAACCTGACAAGATTAGGGCCATCAAACCCGCTCTTATATATAATCAGGCATTTTACTTCTTTTAAATTAAATTCTGTTCCAGCGTATCGATAAGCGCCGGCACGAAGATGAACGCAAGAGCAGAGGAGGCTATGAGACAGCCACTAGCCCACTGACTAGGACTGCACCACGACAGGAGGGCCCTCTACACTCAGAGAATACAATCGCCGCTCTTGCCAGCCTCGGGAGGACAGTTAGAAGATGGACAGGAGAAGACGGACACTAACAGAGGCACTAGCAGAGAGCCCTACAAGAGTAGTGATGGTAACGATAGCAGTGACTTACGAGCGAATGCGAATAACTTGCATGGACATTGTATATACCAAAGGACGCTGATTGTTTGCAAGTCGCCCACCGCTTGCGACACGTTCTTGTTAATTAAAGTTATGTATTGTCAATCACCTTTATTGTAATAAAAACCATTAATGTGTGAAACGCCTGCTAAACCCGCTGGGCAGAATGGGTAATAGCATTGTGGAAAGGGGCCAAGGTTGAGGTCAGTTTCTCATTCTAATTGTCATTTATTGTAATTTAATAATTTTTACAACGAAAGTGGCACATAGCCGAATCTCCAACAAGAAATCTCAACAAGATAAAAACCCAATTAAGATAGCAACATAATAATTTCAAAACAACATACGCAAAGTGCAATATAAAAGGCTGACGGCCACAATTAAATTCCAAAATCTTAGAATATATTACGATAGACCTTTAAAGGCTGAAGGCCGGCATGTATAACAAAAGAAATCTTAAAAATCAACAAGATAAAAATCCAATTAGGATAGCAATAAAATAATTTAAAGAAGCAACATATGCAAGGTGCAATACCAGTGGCTGAGGGTCACAAACTTCAAAATTTTAAGATATATTACTATAACCTTTAAAGGCACAAGGTCGCAGTGTTTTAGCTTGAAAGATAAACTTAAAAATGAATTTTGCAAGAAAACAAAACAAATAACCATAAGCCTAAAATTTAAAATAGCTGACAACAGATAATTAAATACCGGTGGCACTCAAAAGCCTCCAGGGACGTCGGTCTGCCCTCTTTCACTTAAGTGAGACAGGTAGTGAGCCGAACTGTACTTGATCCGTCGGAACCCAACCAGGGGACAGCTATGGACCGACGGACACAACGACTTGCTTACCACATGCGAACTTGACGTCCTGGGTCGGTGAGCCACGAAGCTCGTAGCGATGGGACGACTCCACACACGGTCCGATACGGCGCAGGGGCCGTCAGTGGACCCACCCGACTGCACCGCATGGAGATCCTGGTCCGCACCAAACGACCGACTGCTTGCCGGTCCGTCCGCGACTGCTGCTCCGTCGCGGCTGCACTGCTGGTGCGTCTCCCACTCACTTCCAGACACACGACGGCGGAAATACTGGCTCGGACCCAACCATGCAGAGAAAACACGCCCACTGGCTAAACGACATCCCTGCATCAGGAAAGGACCGACCCAAGTTCCACAAGATGGTAATTGAAGGGGCCCAGAAGCGTTCCGAGAGCCAGTTACACGTCGCCCGATGAGAGGACCGACCTCTCAGAACCAGTACGCCGATAACATTTAAAATAACTTGTCAATTAAAATCACACACACTACACACACAACCTGACAAACACTTGCACAGGGACCTGAACGATACCAAACAGTAACTAAACACACGCGAAGACAAATCGGGAGCCGATGCACTCACTCACTCACTCACACACACACACACACACACACACACACACACACACACACACACAGCCGACTTATGAACGATCGGCGCGCTAAGACGCGTCGTCCGGTAGGATGACCGACTGACGATCCACCAAGACCGTGGCCCTGTTCAAGTTACGCGTGGCGGCAATGGGGTCGGGCGAGCCATGTCGACGGAGACCTCACTGCTACTCCACCCGACTGCACTAGTACCGCATTGCAATTCCCCGACTGGCAGGTCCGGACTGCGCTCCAGGCACGTTCCAACTGACTGACAGGCCCCATACTCGCAACCTGAATTGCGACCAACTGCTCACGACAGACAACGAGCGGGAAGTAATAGCAGTCAAGCAAAGATACTACGAGACGGGATATATCGATACGCGCTGCTAACGCCCCTCATGGTCAGGCAAATCAGCAATTCAGTGACAGTAGTGATTTAATTTAACGTAGTAAGGTGAAAGTACGTTGAAAACAGGGTGTAAAATACATGATGGCGGGAACACGAGCCACCCACGGCTCAATGTGATTTGCTTGAATTGTTGTGTAGCTATGCGAGAAAGCAGCATCCTTTAAGCACCCTAATAGAGATGAGTGGGCAGTACAGCGATAAATACTGCTTTACCTATGACTGAGTGTATGTGATCGTCCCATATCCGACACCTCCCAGGTATTTGTATGAGTCTACCTCTTACACAAGAACATGTGATGAGTACCGATAAAGCAGTCAGCAGCCTGTTTAATGAACACAGCAGAGCAAGGAGGACAGATGGGGTCATTACGAATCGAGCCCCACAGTAGCCTCGCGCTAGTTTCCTTTCAATACTTCCCATTCACGGTAATAGCATTTTGATTATGATACTGTAGTGAATCTGTGTTCTCGATGGTCCAGCACAGGCTATGAAATAGTCGAAGATGTATTCTAGATGGTGACCTTCACCTGATGAACTTCACATTGCTTGCTGCCTAGTGATGGAGAAACTGACTCATTCCGACAACACCACACACCAGAGTGCTTCCAGCACTGCCCTTCAGTGTGGAGTCCAGCAATAGGGCCTCTTGTGGTCCACGTTTCTGTTAAACACCCAGACGCTTCTGAGTGCTGGAACCTATCAGGTCAGTAGAGAGGAGGACAATCAACTACACAACCACCAAAACCCAGGTACATCGCTAATGAGTCATCGAGGCTCATAGTAGAATTCAGAGTGGTACCATGGACACTCCAACAGGCAGCGTAAGACCAAACTTTCGCTTAGGGCATGGCCACCTTCCAGCTGACAGCCCTCCATGACTCTGGGACCGCTAACACCAACGCCTGGGAGTGCATCAGCTGAGCTGACTAAACAGACTTCACCTGAATGAACAATCAGCCAAGGCTGCCTACTCCCAGTTCCAAATCTTGTGAGTTTTGTTGAGACTCCATGAGCGGCATTGGTATTCTCAACTTTCTGTGCCTGTCACGGGAAAGATTGCAGTATGATCTCAGAGCACAGATGACAGGCATCATTCGTCCAAAGTGCACCACAAACTGCAGACGATTCTACCCTTTTCCCTCAATGGCTGCAGAAACACTCTTCATCATAATGAATTATGCCTTCCCATCACATGCTGCCATATTCCTAAGCGGTACATCTACATCTACATCTACATCTACATCTACATCTACATCCATACTCCGGAAGCCACCTGACGGTGTGTGGCGGAGGGTACCCTGAGTACCTCTATCGGTTCTCCCTTCTATTCCAGTCTCGTATTGTACGTGGAAAGAAGGATTGTCGGTATGCTTCTGTGTGGGCTCTAATCTCTCTGATTTTATCCTCATGGTCTCTTCGCGAGATATACGTAGGAGGGAGCAATATACTGCTTGACTCTTCGGTGAAGGTATGTTCTCGAAACTTTAACAAAATCCCGTACCGAGCTACTGAGCGTCTCTCCTGCAGAGTCTTCCACTGGAGAACAGCTGACAGTTAACAGACATCTACCCTTTGCGCTTACCTCCCCTTGGCACAGGATACAGCAGCTTTCCCAATGGGTAAACTGATTCTCACTCGCTCAGTGTCCGTTTCAGAGAAAGACGCTTCCTCGAGTTTGTTCATCAGGTGTTCTCCCTAGTCCCCGTCTCGCCTGTTAAGGATGCCAGCCTTACCACAGACATCTACCTGTAGAGGAAACAGGATTCATACAAAAGGGTAGCACTTAAGGTACATATGGTATCACTGGCATATGACACTCAGTAGCCCTCCCAAAGAAGGTATTGGCAGCAGCTTGCAGTCCCTTTATGGTAGTCATGGCGATTATCAACTGTTTTCCGCTTCAGTTGTCTTGGCCCACGCCCAAGAACAACATTCAAAATGTGGCTGCATTGTGGCTGGTCCAATGTTTTACAAAACACTAAACAAATAACTTTAATCTTGCTTATTCTGTTTAAAATTCTGGGTCTGTTAAGCTAAATGTTTGTTTCTCCTTAAGAAGTGAATCAACTAATATGCAAAAGGAGGTTTCTGTTACGGAAACAGAAGAACCCTGAATAAAGATTACTGATATCCTGAAACGTTTTTGATATTATGGTCGCTAACGAACTCTAAAACGGGATTGACTTACTATAAATGTAATCAGTATACAATAGTTTTGAAGGGGAATAGTAAATGTGAAACATTATGTTAGTTATAATAAGTGTTACTGTAAACCATAAGACGACGATTTACTTCTAGATGTTATGTACAGTATTCGTAACTGTCAAAATTCTCAAAAAATCCATTAATTCATAGATATACACAGCATCTCTTATTTTAACAAAATAGGTGCTTGGACTACGCAGTATTGTTGCCTAAGTTGGACTGCTATGAGAGCATGCAAAGTTCTTTTTGTACCCGTTACTTTTCTTGTTATACATGGATTATCTGCCTCTGAACGTGACATATAACTCAAAAAAGTCTTTGCAGACGGTAAAAGCGTTAGCGTGAAAGACGTGAAGTGTAATGTAAATGATCTACTGAATACAATAGTTGATAACATTAGCACTTGGCTTTCACAAAATTAAACTCTAGCTGCACCTAAACACAAGTAGTTTCTGACATGTCCTATACACTCTCACTATGTGAATAGAAATGGCTAAATTAAACTTAGTGCCCCACTGTTACAGACTGAAACGCAGTTGTCTTAATCCTTATCAAGCTGACATGATTGGAAGAAAAGAAGAACTCAAGATGGCCGCCTAGTGAGATCACCGGTACTTTCTTCGTCCACTAAAAGAACTTATTTAAGAGGAAATAGTGTCAAATTTAAATTTTCTTTGTTTTGTATACTTGCTGTAGTGTCCGTTCTTGTCGCACAACTGAATATTAGCGTCCCAGCAGAGCTTTTTCCTGAAAAAACTCGTTCGTTAGCTGAAGTTCCGATAATCGCGACATAACCCGAAATTTTGCGTAGCATAAACTCAAAAAAATCTATTCGAGTTTTCTTGACAGTGCAAAATTCGTTTAAAAAAGACAGCTGCTACTTTCATGAGTCCCTACTGTCGCTATAAAAGTGTAATTAAACGTTTCTAAATCGTATTTAACTAACACATTTCATATTGTTTGCTAGTTAGATAGACGCATTCTAGGCCTAAATTTTCCGAGTTATAAAAGTTTTAAAAACCTGACCAAACACGTCTGATAACGTAAATTCTCTAAACGCAAAGTAATTACAAATTCATTCTTCTGTCATTGTATCTCTAAATCAGTAGAAAAACAAAAACCACCGCATATAAGACCTTTGTGTCGTTTTTTGTTTACAAACTGCCAATCTCACGTCCTTGACAAATTTAAAACATTCTTTAAACTT
Source organism: Schistocerca gregaria (assembly GCF_023897955.1). Lineage (NCBI taxonomy): Eukaryota > Metazoa > Arthropoda > Insecta > Orthoptera > Acrididae > Schistocerca > Schistocerca gregaria. The sequence goes on along the minus strand of NC_064922.1, from coordinate 692,778,484 downwards.
AATTATTCTTTCGAAAGTGACCATGAGTGAGAAATGTAGGAGCTGTTATGGTGTAGTGAGTAGATGGATTTGTTGCCAATCTTGTAGGAAAATATTTTCACTGTGGGGAATGCAGAGGGGAGAATGTTGGGGGAACAGAAAAGGCTCTCTCCTGGAACTGCAGAGTATGCAGTAGGAACATTTTGATTGGGGAACAGGAAACTAAAATCTGTGCCTTTCAGGCACAGTTCGAGAAAGCTAGGAAGGAACTAATAAGGATCAGGGGGGATAGAGGGAGGAGGGTGGTTGGAAACTAGCAGCTGGTAGGAGGATAGGAAGAAATGGTTCAAATGGCTCTGAGCACTATGGGACTCAACTGCTGTGGTCATTAGTCCCCTAGAACTTAGAACTACTTAAACCTAACTAACCTAAGGACATCACACACATCCATGCCCGAGGCAGGATTCGAACCTGCGACCGTGGTAGTCCCACGGTTCCGGACTGCGCGCCTAGAACCGCGAGACCACCGCGGCCGGCGATAGGAAGAAAGAGAACATCTACATCTACATCTACATGACTACTCTGCAATTCACATTTAAGTGCTTGGCAGAGGGTTCATCGAACCACAATCATACTATCTCTCTACTATTCCACTCCCGAACAGCGAGCGGGAAAAACGAACACCTAAACCTTTCTGTTCGAGCTCTGATTTCTCTTATTTTATTTTGATGATCATTCCTACCTATGTAGGTTGGGCTCAACAAAATATTTTCGCATTCGGAAGAGAAAGTTGGTGACTGAAATTTCGTAAAAAGCTCTCGCCGCGACGAAAAACGTCTTTGCTGCAATGACTTCCATCCCAACTCGTGTATCATATCTGCCACACTCTCTCCCCTATTACGTGATAATACAAAACGAGCTGCCCTTTTTTGCACCCTTTCGATGTCCTCCGTCAATCCGACCTGGTAAGGATCCCACACCGCGCAGCAATATTCTAACAGAGGACGAACGAGTGTAGTGTAAGCTGTCTCTTTAGTAGACTTGTTGCATCTTCTAAGTGTCCTGCCATAGAAACGCAACCTTTGGCTCGCCTTCCCCACAATATTATCTATGTGGTCCTTCCAACTGAAGTTGTTCGTAATTTTAACACCCAGGTAGTTAGTTGAATTGACAGCCTTGAGAATTGTACTATTTATCGAGTAATCGAATTCCAACGGATTTCTTTTGGAACTCATGTGGATCATCTCACACTTTTCGTTATTTAGCGTCAACTGCCACCTGACACACCATACAGCAATCTTTTCTAAATCGCTTTGCAACTGATACTGGTCTTCGGATTACCTTTACTAGACGGTAAATTACAGCATCATCTGCGAACAATCTAAGAGAACAGCTCAGATTGTCACCCAGGTCATTTATATAGATCAGGAACAGCAGAGGTCCTAGGACGCTTCCCTGGGGAACACCTGATATCACTTCAGTTTTACTCGATGATTTGCCGTCTATTACTACGAACTGCGACCTTCCTGACAGGAAATCACGAATCCAGTCGCACAACTGAGACGATACCCCATAGGTCCGCAGCTTGATTAGAAGTCGCTTGTGAGGAACGGTGTCAAAAGCTTTCCGGAAATCTAGAAATACGGAATCAACTTGAGATCCCCTGTCGATAGCGGCCATTACTTCGTGCGAATAAAGAGCTAGCGGCGTTGCACAAGAGCGATGTTTTCTGAAGCCATGCTGATTAGGTGTCAATAGATCGTTCCCTTCGAGGTGATTCACAATGTTTGAATACAGTATACGCTCCAAAACCCTACTGCAAACCGACGTCAATGATATAGGTCTGTAGTTAAATGGATTACTCCTACTACCCTTCTTAAACACTGGTGCGACCTGCGCAATTTTCCAATCTGTAGGTACAGATCTATCAGTGAGCGAGTGGTTGTGTATGACTGCTAAGTAGGGAGCTATAGTATCAGCGTAATCTGAAAGGAACCTAATCGGTATACAATCTGGACCTGAAGACTTGCCCGTATGAAGCGATTTGAGTTGCTTCGCAACCCCTAAGGTATCTACTTCTAAGAAACTCATGCTAGCAGATGTTCGTGTTTCAAATTCTGGAATATTCCATTCGTCTTCCCTGGTGAAGGAATTTCGGATAACTGCGTTCAATAACTCCGCTTTAGAGGCACAGTCGTCGGTAACAGTACCATCGGCACTGCGCAGCGAAGGTATTGACTGCGTCTTGCCGCTTGTGTACTTTACATACGACCAGAATTTCTTCGGATTTTATACCAAATTTCGAGACAATGTTTCGTTGTGGAACCTATTAAAGGCATCTCGCATCGAAGTCCGTGCCAAATTTCACGCGTCTGTAAATTTTAGCCAATCTTCGGGATTTCGCGTTCTTCTGAACTTCACATGCTTTTTCCGTTGCCACTGCAACACCGTTCGGACCTTTTTTGTGTACCACGGGGGATCCGTTCCATGTCTTACCAATTTATGAGGTATGAATCTGTCAATTGCTGTTGCTGCTATATCTTTGAATTTGAGCCACATCTCGTCTACATTTGCATAGTCAGTTCGGAGGGAATGGAAATTGTCTTTTAGGAAGGCATCTAGTGACACTTTATCCGCTTTTTTAAATAAAATTATTTTGCGTTTGTTTCTGATGGATTTGGAAGAAACTGTATTGAACCTAGCTACAACGACCTTGTGACCACTAATCCCTGTATCAGTCATGATGCTCTCTATCAGCTCTGGATTGTTTGTGGCTAAGAGTTCAAGTGTGTTTTCGCAACCATTTACAATTCGCGTGGGTTCGTGGACTAACTGCTCGAAATAATTTTCGGAGAAAGCATTTAGGACAATCTCGGAAGATGTTTTCTGCCTACCACCGGTTTTGAACAAGTATTTTTGCCAACATACCGAGGGTAGGTTGAAGTCCCCACCAACTACAACCGTATGAGTGGGGTATTTATTTGTTACGAGACTCAAACTTTCTCTGAACTGTTCCGCAACTGTATCATCGGAGTCTGGGGGTCGGTACAAGGAGCCAATTATTAACTTAATTCGGCTGTTAAGTATAACCTCCATCCATACCAATTCGCACGGAGTATCTACTTCGACTTCACTACAAGATAAACCACTACTGACAGACACAAACACTCCACCACCAATTCTGCCTAATCTATCTTTCCTGAACACCGTCTGAGACTTCGTAAAAGTTTCTGCAGAACTTACTTTAGGCTTTAGCCAGCTTTCTGTACCTATAACGATATCATCTTCTGTGCTTTCTATTAGCGCTTGAAGCTCATGGACTTTTCCAGCGCAACTACAATAATTTATACTTTAATTCCGACTGTTCCTTGATCCAAGCACGTCCTGTATTTGCCATGCACCCTTTGACATTGCAGCCCACCCCGTACTTTCCCGAGGCCTTCTAACCTAAAAAACCGCCCAGTCCACGCCACACAGCCTCCGCTACCTGTGTAGCCGCCAGCTGAGTGTAGTGAACTCCTGACCTATTCAGCGGAACCCGAAACCCCACCACCCTATGGCGCAAGTCAAGGAATCTGTAGCCAACATGGTCGCAAAATCGTCTGAGCCTCTGATTCAGACCCTCCACCCGGCTCTGCAACAAAGGTCTGCAGTCGGTTCTGTCGACGATGCTGCAGATGGTGAGCTCTGCCTTCATCTCGTAAGCAAGACCGGCAGCCTTCACCAAATCCGATAGCCGCTGGAATCCAGAGAGAATTTCCTCAGATCCAAAGCGACACACGTCATTAGTGCCGACATGTGCCACCACCTGCAGCTGGCTCCACCCTGTGCTCTTCATGGCATCCGGAAGGACCCTTTCCACATCAGGAATGATTCCTCCCGGAATGCACACGAAGTGCACACTGGATTTCTTCCCCTCCTTAGCCGCCGTATCCCTAAGGGACCCCATTACGCGCCTAACATTGGAGCTCCCAACTACCAGTAAGCCCACCCTCTGCGATTGCCCGGACCTTAAAGGCTGAGAATGATCCTCTGAAACAGGGCAGGCAGCTGCATCTGGCTCAGCCAGAGACAGTGCCTGAAACCGGTTTGTCAGACGCACTGGGGAGGCTTTCTGATCAGCCTCTGGGGACGCCTTTCGCTGCCTGCCACGCCTTGGAACGACCTCCCAATCAACCACAGGCGAGGGCTCAGCCCCACTGCGGGCAGCAACCGGGGCAACCACAGCGGCAGACCGATCTGGTGACAGACGGGACGAGGTTGACATCCCCGTGATACCCAAGTCCGGTTCCTCACAGTGGTGCCCATTGGCAACAGTCTCAAGCTGCGCGACCGAAGTCAGCGCCGATTGCAGCTGTGAGCGAAGGGATGCCAAGTCAGCCCTCATCCGAACACAGCAATCGCAGTCCCTGTCCATTCTAATTGATGTTGAACAACAGTTACTGAAACACGAGTCCGTGCCTAGATAACGCAAGCGAAACACGCAAAGGATGTATCAACTAACCTGTACAAATGCCTAACGACTGCGCTACAATCTGCTGAATTTACGATTACAGTAACTAAAACTCGAAATTTCCCCTCCTATACGAAACTCACACGCAATTTAAGTAAGAATCTACCAAGTAAACACTAAAGCGCGATGCTACAACTGTCAAATACTATAATACGCCCGAAATATGAATTAAACAATGCAAGTACCCAAAAACACGCAAAGAAATTAATTAAACTATCTAACAAATAAGTAAGCTAGGGTTATACGACTTGCTGCTGCAGCTGCTTATCCAACGGCGGCAGGGAGCACACTGGCTGTGACCAACCGACACTGGCTGTTCAAAACAAAAACAGAAGACAGACGACTACGCGAATTTACACTATTCAGGTACTAAGGCGCGATGCTACAACCCTCAAATACTATAATATGCCCGAAATATATGAATTAAACAATGCGAGTACCCAAAAGCACGCAAAGAAATTAATTAAACTATCTAACAAATAAGTAAGCTAGGGTTATACGATCTGTTCTATCATCAACACGAAAAATAGGTATCTACCACTGCCAGAGTTAAGTGGAGAAGAGCCTCAGGTAGAATGAGGAGCAGGAAATGTGCAGCACACTTCAACCGAGGACAAGAAGCCTAGGAACGTACAAAGTGTTAGGAAGAAGAAAGAGCTGCTGCTAGATAGTAGCCATGGGCGAGATGTAGGTCCTCAGTGACAGGAAAGTTTAGGGTTAGCGTACCAGGCCACCAGCATCTTAAAGCCAAATGCAGGGCTAAGTCATGTGATAGAGGACCTAGGGTCTTTATGCAAGGACTTTACAAAAGAGGACCATGTAGTGAAAATGGGTTGGGTGGGAAACAGTTTGGAGAAGCATAGGGCTTATGACATAGGTGGTGACCTCGAAAGGACAGCTTCCCTGACTCATGGCACCAAGGTACACTTTGTAGAGCTGTTCCGGCGTCATGATCGACCACACCTAGATGGATCTGTGAGGCGAATCAGCGTGGAGTTAGGTATGGCTCTGAGGAAAGCCAACTTTGCTCATGTTTCTCTGGTGCCCGATAGGACTATCAACAGATAGGGTTTTACTAGGCATGGCCGACACCTGGGAAGGAAAGATTGGTACAGCTGATTCATGAAAGTATGTGGGTGGATCTCGGGCCACACATGTTCAAATACCTGTTTTTATAGGTGGGAAAATTAGATCTTTTTTAGGATAAATCCACACAACAGGTTCTCCTGCCTAAAGAGTATCGCCAGGAGTTTAAAAAGTGCTGAAAAAAATCACTCACGAAACAGATTTTAACACTTCAAATATCACATATACTAGATGTCACAAAGAAAAACAAACGATTGTAAAGAGTAACATGGGGCATTTCATAGACTTAACAATCCGCCATTAAAACTTGCACTCAATAAAAAATAAAATATACTATTCGAAGTTGAGTTGCACTCTTTGAACTGCACAGTGGTTTGTATTACTGAGCACTGGTGTAGAGACACAGAAATCCAACATGAAGAATTATAATCATAATAATTATATGAAAAGGCAAACTCGTACTGCAGTAATACTTTAAGTGGTGGAGGATCACTCATTTATATCAGAAAAAGAACACAGTTAAAATCAAGATATGACCTCTGTACAATAAGTAAAGACAAACACTTTGAAACATCAGTTATTGAATTAACTGAGCTTGATATCACCAAGAAATTAATCATTTAGTTTGTGTATCGATCTCCCATTGGTAGTGTGGACACTTTTTTCGATAAATTAACAGAAGTTCTAGATAAAGTCTCAAGTACAAAGGTCAACACAGTACTGTGTGGGGACATTAACATCAACACTAATATCATAAATGAATCCATGAGGACCTTCATAAACATCCTTCAAAGTTTTGGGATGTCCCTATTGGTCAATAGTGCAACAAGGTTTACTACAACGACTGCATCAGTAATTCACCATGTGGCCACAAATACGAACAGTGAAAAATGTGATGTAGCTTTTAAAGATCTCGGACTATCAGACCATCTCTGTCAAATAACAACAGTAAAACCAGGCATCGAATCATTCCTAAACTACAAGCCTACAAACGACATCTATCAGAAATCAAAATACAAGATTTTCAGACGAGCAAGAAAAACAAAGCTTGGATGAAGTGTATACGGAAACCAATGTGAATATGAAATTCTATAAATTCTCCACATTCTTTAAATTGAACACTGAAAAGGCATTTCCAAAAGTATGCATGTCTGTATCAACATCTCTCAAAAACTGATGGCTAATAGCAGGTATAAAGAAGTCCTCCCAAACATTTAAACACCTCAGTTCCATGAAAAAGATACGCAATTATCCAGAATTCTTACATTTATATCATAGATACAGAAAGATCTATAGCAAGGTGCTGATTGCTGCAATAAAGTCATTCAGTGACAAAATAATATATAATGCAGAGAATAAAAGCAAAACAGTCTGGGATGTTATAAAAAAGGAAAAGGGGAGAGGCAAACAAATGCAGAATAACATACTGCTAAGGGAGGGAGACAAGGTAATAAATGATCCACAATACTTAGCAAACTATGTAAGCGACCATTTTTCAAATATTGCAGAATCGTTACAGCAAAAATTCCCCAAAACAAATATGACACCTTTAAATAATGCAGCACTAATTGCAATGATGTTACTTCCAACAACAGATAATGAAGTCAATAAAACTGCTCAAAAACTAAAAGTCAGTAGGCTTAGATGAAGTACTAGTGTGTGTACTGATACAATGAATAGGGATTATACAAGGCCCCTTAAGAAATATAATAAATGAATCCTTCACATCAGGGACATTTCCAGAGCAGTTAAAACAGGCAAGAGTTGTACCTCTTTTTAAGAAAGGTAATGCAGAAGACATTGAAAATTAGCAACCCATTTCATTGCTGTCAGCATTCTCAAAAATAATAGAAGCAATTATGAAAGGCAGGTTAATGATTTACCTGAACAAATACAATCTTTTAAGCAAATCACAGTTTGGTTTCTGATGTGGCAAAAATATGGAGTCAGCCATAGTAGAATTCACAAAATTTGTACTTGATGCTCTTAATAAAGATGAGTATGTCACAGGCATAGTTTGGGATCTTTCTAAGGCGTTTGATACAGTCAACCACAAGATTCTATTAAATAAATTAGAAGCATTAGGATCAAGAGGGGTAGCTAATGACTGGTTTTGATCACACTTATCAGATAGAATACACAGAGTAGAAAAAACACATAGTTAAAATAGATCTAAACATTTATTGAAACACTTACCAGAGCCAAAATACAACAATATAGGGGTTCCACAAGGTAGCATATTAGGACCTACACTATTCATGATATACATCAATGACTTTCCGAATAGTGTTACTCTTCACTGATGGCAGCACTATTAAAGTCACTGAAAAAACTAGAGAACTCCTTGCTGAGAAAGCAAATGTAACTCTCAATGGAGTTTATGACTGGTCAATAAGCAATAAAGTGACATTGAATATAAAGAAAACTATTGCAATGAATTTCAGTTTGAAGAGGAAAAATGTCAATGTTAAATTAAATGTACATGGCACCTCTATAGACAGTGTAACAAATACAAAACTTCTAGGAATGAATATTTATTCTCAGTTGAAGTGGTGTGAATACACGTAGGTACTTGTAAACAGAATGTCAGCAGCACGTTATGCCCTTAGAATCCTATCATCAGTGTACAACATGCAATGTCTTTTAGTTACATATTATTCATATGTACATTCAATTCTTAGCTATGGCATTTTTTTTTGGGGGGGGGGGGGACAAATGCACAAAATATGAACACAACTTTTAGACTCCAGAAAAGAACCATAAGAATAAAAACCAAGAATACTAGTTGAGCTCATTGTAAAGATCTATTCAAAACAATGGGGATGTTAACTGCTTCATGTGAATACATTTACCAGTCCATTGTACACATAAAAAATGACCATGCAACAAGAGAGAGACTCAACTTACATTTACTGAGACAAAACAAACATAAAACTCAAAACAGCATTTTCTACCAAGGAATAAAACTGTACAATAAATTACCAAAAGAGAGTAAAGAAATGGAAAAATACACTTATTTAAAAAGGCAGCTAAAAGTACCTGTTATGCAATACATTTTATACAATTGAAGGGTTACTTAAGTTATACAAATAAATAATAATAGTAATAATGATTGTAAAACATCCAACATTCCACATAACACCTTCACTTTATGTGTTTTTTCCTTCTTTTTTCTTTTGTAGAAATACTTACCCCCAAGCAATGAGTAACACAATACTAACACCTCTTCCTTTTTTTGAGCTCAAAATCTCAGTCATTATGGAGGGATGCTGACTCAGTTTTTTAGGATAGCAAATGGGAAGTTGTGGTACAGAAAATGACACAGAGATCAGCAGTGCATGTGTGTGTGTGTGTGTGTGTGTGTGTGTGTGTGTGTGTGTGTACACATGGGTACGTGTTTGTGTGTGTAGTGAGTGAAGTGTTATGAAACAATATGTGAATAGTGTGTGTAGTGACTGATAGTGAGATATGAGTGAACAGTACGACATTACATTATTTAATAAGTTGTTTGTAAAAAAGAATTGTATGCCAATAGTAAATCTAATGATTGTCTCTAACTAGAAATCTCTAAATATATGTGTATACGAATTAGCTTATTTAAAATTGATCTAAACTTGTAAATACTTTGACTTGTCCTATATCCTTATAAAAAAGTATCTACAGATTAATAAAGCTGCTGCTACTACAACTACTACTATACTATTTATGAAGAGTTTATTCTATAAACAAGAGAACAACGCTGACACACCCATTTCATTAAAAAATATCTATGACAAATCATTGTGGAAAATTTAAGGGATACATCAAATTGTCTTCACAAAGGTTTGACAGACCGTATTGATCCTCCTCACATATGTAACATACTGCAAGCGCCGCAGACAACAATTAAGGGGATTTAGTTGCATGTTGAATAGTGCCTTTTAGAATGTGTGCTCCAGCATAAATCTCGCTGGCTCTTGTCAAGTATCACTGAAAATTTTTATAAATTGTGATACATTGAGTTATAACACAATGACTGGTAATGTAGTACAAGGCTGACGCAACATTTAATATAATCTATTGACAGATGAAAACTATATGATGGACCAGAAATCGGTACTGTCAGAATTAAAGCTGTTCAGGGCAGGTCGTGAGTTATGCCCGTGCAGAAGAATATTTGTCCCCAAAAGTCAAAGATTCCAGTTTCGAGTCCTGTTCTAGCACAGAGTTTTTATCTGCAAGAAAATTTCAAATCAGCACATACTCTACTGCAGACAGAAAATTCATTTTTCGAACAACGTTTAGTAACGAAGAAGACTAATAATGCATACCGAAAAAGACATGTACAAAACCCTAAATTGAAAGAATGGGACAATATATAACCGATATATAACCTTCCACATATTTCTCCCGAAATGATAACGATAAAATTTATTTAAAAAATATTTTTGATATATTGCCTTTTTTTAAAAGGAGTAAAAAGTATAAAATGATTTCTCCTAGCCCCATACAGATTCCTAATTCGATACAGGTAGTCTTGAAAATATGTGTTTGTGAATTTTTACTAAGAAATTAATAGTAAAATTTACAACGAAAAATGTGGAGTGCATGCAATAGGTAATTGGCGTCTGAAAAGTTCACCTAAGTCACTACCAATTTTATTCCACTACAGATAATATGAACAAGCACGAGTTTTTCAGGACTATCTGTTTGGGGGATAGCAAAAATTAATTATAACTTTTAGTCCGTTTATGGACGTGTTACATTAAAAAGTTTATTCAGATCACTATTTTCTGATTTTTATTCCTGTTCTGTGAAATGTTTCTATCGGTTTGATCCATATTGGTGAGACTACAATAAGGACTCGTGGTAAGATTTATTTCAGTTTCTCCTCAGCTGAATCACTCAATATATTGCTTTTTCCTACATATCTCGCGGTAAGACGGTGAAGGTAAAAATTACAGAGAATCGAGCTCACACGGAAACTTAGCAGCAGTCATTCTTACTGCGAAACATTAGCGACTGGAACAGAAGAAGGAATGAAGTGACAGCGGCAGAAAAGTAACCTCCGCCACACACGCCAGACAAAAAAGAAGAGTTAATATCGGATTGTCATCAGTTTCTGAGCTGTGGTGAAACTTTGAAGTCTCAAGGTCATTGAGAAAATTGAAAATTTTATTAAGTGAAACAATAAGTTTACTGGTACCGTTCACTGTTTATTTATCTCCACGACGCGTTTCGAAGGTTTAAAACCTCATCATCAAGTGGATTTATATTTTTTAGTACCTCATTTTTGTGTGTGTTGTTACGATTTTTTGAGGAACTTGTGTCACTGTCTAGTTGAGAAACAAAACACTATTTCAGAACATGGCTTTGGATTTCTTTTGACAAAAAACTAAACGTATATCCAACGGTAAAAATAAAATAAGTAAAACAGAGTACGTCCAGTGGTCACAGGTTGCTTTCCCTGACGTAACACATCACATGTATACTGTCATATTTTGTAAACAAATATGGCGTCTGAAAACAATTTGGTGCAAGGATGGTATAGCAAAAGAGGAAACATTATCACAAAGTAGAAAGCGTATATATCGGACCGACATTGTAACAGAATAAATTTTAAAGGCTTTTTGGAGATGTTTGTTTTGAGGTGTCGAATACATGCGTTGGAATCATTATTTCATGTGGTATATAAATCCGATTTTGACACGTTAATATAGCGTAAACTTCTTACTCGATTATACAATCAGGTGACATGTTACAAACTTTATTTATTTATTTATGCATTTATTTTACCTGGCAAGATTAGGGCCTTCAGGCCCTCTCTTACACGTAACCAGGCATACTCAGATTGAACGAGTTACAGTTTCTGCATAACATTAAGGACATATAGCCTATTATGCAGTATTGATGTTAAAGAAAAAATAGATATTATAACAGTAGTACAATGATAATTATAACAATAAAAAATAATTATAACAATCAATAATAATAATAATAATAATAATAATAATAATAATAATAATAATAATGACTATGTATATGAAAGTAAACATACTTTTCTTTTCTGAATGTCAGTCCCATTGTTAGTTGGGAATTTTCTCGTTATGTTCTTGCAGCTTGTGAGTTATTCTCATCGAGCAGAGACATAAGACGATAGAATGGGGTGAAAGAGATATATAAGAGGTAGATAGGTTAGAGGAAGAGAAATAGAACGGTAAAATTCGAAGCTGTGATGGAGAGGAGAAAGAAAGAGGTGGGAGGGGCACAAGAATGGTGGCTATACCGTCCCTTAAGTACAATAATTGTGTTGGCTAGAGTGGTAAAATTGTTTGTGATTCAAAGACAGATATGAAAGGCTGGAGGCAGAGGGAGAGGAAGAGAGATAGTAATTGAGAGGGAGATAGAGGGTAGCAGGAGTGATTGTATGAGAGCGAACTTTACAAAGCAGGAGGTTTTAAGATTACATCTATTACATATAATAACTGCCTAAAGGGTGGGGTAATACATTGGTTGATACTTAAAACATGCAGATGGACGTACAATTTTTGCCAGTAGTTGATGTATGTATAGTTTCAAGCTGACTGCGGGTACTAGCACATTTGGGCGCTGTCAGTTAAATATTTATGGTAAATATTAAGAGGTGTGTGTGTGTGTGTGTGTGTGTGTGTGTGTGTGTGTGTGTGTGTGTATGTGTGTGTGTGCATTGCAAATTCAATGACGTAGGCAGTTTCTGAAGACAGAGATGATACTGCATTTTTGTCATTTAAGATAGAGTCAGGTTGTTTTGTTTGGTGTTTGTATATGTGCAGTGTTTCAAGGATCTCTAGTTTTCTGCCTTTTGGTTGGATGTGTAGGATTGCTGATACTTGTGTTGTTAACATGATGTTTTGTTTCATGCAGGTGGGTGGCTATTGATGATGTGTGGTATTTTTGTTGTATAGTGCTGCCGTGTGTTCTTTGAATCTAATCTCAAATGATCTGCCTGCCTGGCCAATGTAGAAGCAGTCACAATCCAAACATTCAGTTTTGCACACACCTGTGTGGTGAAGTGGATTTCGTCTGCTGTTGTTGTAGGGTAAATTTTGTCCAAACCTGTTATCAGTGGTAAAGGATTTGCTTATGCCTTTTCGTTTGAAGACATTGACAATCTGACATGAAATGTTACGGTTTGATATACGTTTAGTTTTTTCTCAAAAGAAAGTCAAATTCATGTTCTGAAATAGTGTTTTGTTTCTCTACTATACAGTGCCACAATTTCCTCCAAAATTCGTAGCATAACACACACAAAAATGACATGCTAAAAAATGTAAATATACCCGATGGAGGTTTAAAGCATTGAAACGTTTCGTGGAGATAAACAAACAGTGACTGGTAACAGTAAACTTGTTGTTTCACTTAATGTCAATAAGTCACGGTAAAGCCTAACCTAAATGTTCGCATTTAAAATGAAAATTTTATAATGAACAAACACAACAAAAATAAGAAGTACCCTGCGCCACATACCAGACGAGAAAATAAGTTAAGTATTGCATTGTCGTCCAGTTCTGAGCTATGTCAAAATTTTCGAGTCTGTTGTTCATCGGACAGTTATTATCAAATCAACTACATAATTTGTACCGAACAGACAGACAAGAAAGTGATCTAATAAAAACAGGTAAGAGAAATTAGAGCTAAGACAGAAGTTTGTCGAAAGTCTTTCTTCCAACACACCATTCGTAACTGCAGGAGGGAAGGTAGCTTGCGGAGCATACACTCGTCAGCTAGAACGTTGTGACCACCGACCTACTGACGATATAAGTGCGCTCAGGCGATAGCAGCGTCTACTGAGGAGGAATGACTGCTAGTCAGAAACACGCACGGTGCATATAGCATCAATGAGCGCGCTGTCCGTGTTAAGAACGTGGAAGGCGTGCGATCTATCTGAGTTTGAGCGAGGGCAGATTGTAATGGCCCGGAGGCTTGGCACGAGCATTTCGGGAACTGCACGAGCTGTCTGGTGTTCGAAGATTGTCTTCAACACGTGGCGATAACAAGTTGGAAACAACGCCCAGACGTTTTGTGGTTGGAAGGGCACCCCTCATTACTGATGTCGAACGTAGTAGGCTTGCAGACTGGTAAAACGGGACAGACGTCGAACTGTGATGGAACTAACATCAGAGTTTAACGCTGGGCAGATTATAAATGTGTTTGATCACACAGTGCACCAAACAGTTCTAATGATGGGCCTCTGCAGCCGACGGCCCGAGCATATACCAACATTAACAACTGTGACAGAAGTGAGAAAGTGGCCATAGGCTCTAGACCTAGGATCAGTGGCAAAGCGTTGCTTGGTCCCGTTAATCCCAATACCTTCTTCATGATACCGAAGGAAGGGCTCGAAGAAGTCGTCTTCCAGGGGAACAGCTCCTTGGCACATGTACTTGGGACAGAGACAACCTGGCGGCGGTTCCGTTACGCTCTGGGGAACACTCACGTGAACATCCATGGGCCAAGAGGAGCTCGTGCAAGACACCATGATGGCCAAGGAGTAAACTGGTTGTAGACCACATACACTCCTTCATTACGATAATGTTTCCTGACGGCAGTGGCATCTTTCAACGAGATAATGCTCCATGTTACAAAGCTAGGAATGTGACAGAGTGATTCGAAAAGCTCAGTGTCGACCTCTACTTGATGTGTTGGCCCACCAACTCCAGATCTGAACCCTGTCGAACACACGCGTCGGGTCAGAGTTCATGCTCCCTCCCCGCCCTCCCCGAAATTTACAGGGATTAGGTGACTTCGACATACCGGCTGTTAGTTAGGTGGTCATAATATTGTAATTGATCGGAATACACGTAGACACAGAAGTTCCCGGAAGTCTTTCGGCAGACGTGTGTGAGCGACTCGACATACTTGTTTCACATGAGGTGACCGGCATCTTCCAGAAACGCAAACGTCACAGCGAAACACTTTGGGACTGTTACATCAGGCGTGCTGACCCTGTGCGCCGTGATACGGATTGCCTCACGAGGTCGCGTGCCAGCCGCTACTACGCATCGTGGCCGTCGGCTGTGAACTGTGACTCAGCGGGGCTTCCCGGCGTGCCGCACTCGATACGGCTTTAAAGACCTAATGCGGCCTTTTTCGGACGATGTCGGCTGTTACGACACAGAAAGCTATTTTAGTTTGAGCTGAGTTTTGTCGTATCACCTAAAAAAACTATTTTAGACTATTACGTAATAAGCAAGTTATATTTATGGCTAGGGTGTCATGTCGGGTAGACCGGTCGCCTGGTGCAAGTCTTGTGACGCCACTTCAGCGACTGGCGTGTTGATGAAGATGATATGACGACAAAACCAACGACAGTCCCCGAGTGGAGAAACTCTACAACCCGGTTAGGAATCGAACCCTGGTCCCTCGCATGGCATTTTGCTGCACTGAGCACTTTTTTCCCAAAACTTTATTTAACAAAATAACGTTACAGAAACACAACACATTAACGTAAAACACTAGATAATCAGTTTATGAATAGTTGTGCACATTTTAACATATTCTCACTTGAGGCTTAAATGTGGACAGTTCAGTAGTGGGAACACACTTACTGTTTTTTATCAGCCACGTCTGTGCTTGGATAATATGTTTAACTTCCGATGTATATCCATTGGCGATGAACCAGCAGATTTGTAGATATTTGATGAAACTTTCCAAATTAACTTTTATTCCGTTTTTTTTCCTCGTCTATTTCACTGAATTACTTTCTTGTTAGATATAAGAAATTTGCGAAGTTTTCCCTATAGTTTTTGGTTTTCTTAAAGCTGTGATGCACGTCAGTGATATGCAGCCAAAAATGTTCATCGTTTTCACGTTCTTCGGTCAGCATTTAGTGTAATGTATGCTCTGTGATGTAGTTCACAGCACTGAGTTTTGTGACTGGGTACGCGACGGCACATGGCTTTAAGATAAGTCGTAGGGTCAGTATTGCCTCATGTGTTCCAATTTTTCTACGGAATCCAAACTGATCTTTCCCGAGATCGGCTTCTACCAGTTTTCTATTCGTCTGTGAAGAAGTCGCGTTAGTATTTTGCAGCCGTGACTTATTAAACTGATAGTTCGCTAATTTTCACATCTGTCTACGAATGCTTTCTTTGGGATTTGAATTATTATAATCTTCTTGAAGTCTGAGAGAATTTCTCCTATCTCATATATCTTGCTCACCAGATGGTAGGGCTTTGTCAGGACTGGCTCTCCCAAGGCTGTCAGTAGTTTTAATGGAATGTTGTCTACTCCCGGGGCCTTGTTTCGACTCAGGTCTTTCAGTGCTCTGTCAAACTCTTCACGCAGTATCATATCTCCCATTTCATCTTCATCTACATCTGATTCCATTTCCATAATACAGGGTGATTCAAAAAGAATGCCACAACTTTAGGAATTTAAAACTCTGCAACGACGAAAGGCAGAGATAAGCACTATCTGTCGGCGAATTAAGGGAGCTATAAAGTTTCATTTAGTTGTACATTTGTTCGCTTGAGGCGCTGTTGACTAGGCGTCAGCGTCAGTTGATGCTAAGATGGTGTCCGTTCAACAGAAAGCTTTTTGTGTTATTGAGTACGGCAGAAGTGAATCGACGACAGTTGTTCAGCGTGCATTTCGAACGAAGTATGGTGTTAAACCTCCTGATAGGTGGTGTATTAAACGTTGGTATAAACAGTTTACAGAGAATGGGTGTTTGTGCAAAGGGAAAAGTTCTGGACGGCCGAGAACGAGTGATGAAAATGTAGCACGCATCCAGCAAGCATTTGTTCGCAGCCCAGGAAAATCGACTCGCAGAGCTAGCAGAGAGCTGCAAATTCCACAATCAACTGTATGGAGAGTCCTACGAAAAAGGTTAGTTATGAAACCTTATCGTCTGAAATTGGTTAAGCACTGTCTGCAGCTGATAAGATTAAAAGAATCGATTTCTGTGATTTTATCCTTGCTCAAATGGAAACAGATGAATCTTTCGTTTCAAAGATTGTGTTTAGTGATGAAGCAACTTTCCACACTAACGGGAAAGTCAACCGTCACAATGTCTGTATATGGGGCACTGAGAATCCGCGGGAAACAACTCAGTATGAACGTGACTCGCTTAAGGTGAACGTTTTCTGTGCCATTTCAGCCAATAAAGTTTTTGGTCCCTTTTTCTTCAAAGGTGCTACTGTAACTGGACTACAGTATCTGGAGATGTTAGAGAATTGGCTGTTCCCTCAGCTCGAACAAGAAGCACAACAATTCATATTTCAGCAGGATGGAGCGCCACCACATTGGCACTTATCTGTCCGTAACTACCTGAACGTCAACTACCCGAGGCGATGGATCGGCCGCCAGGCAGCCCGTCACAGAGCACTTCATCAATGGCCTCCAAGAAGCCCTGATCTTACCCCCGGCGATTTTTTCTTATGGGGGTATGTTAAGGAAATGGTGTTTCGGCCACCTCTCCCAGCCACCATTGATGATTTGAAACGAGAAATAACAGCAGCTATACAAACTGTTACGCCTGATATGCTACAGAGAGTGTGGAACGAATTGGAGTATCGGATTGATGTTGCTCGAGTGTCTGGAGGGGGCCATATTGAACATCTCTGAACTTGTTTTTGAGTGAAGAAAAAATCTTTTTAAATATTCTTTGTAATGATGTATAACAGAAGGTTATATTATGTTTCTTTCATTAAATACACATTTTTAAAGTTGTGGTATTCTTTTTGAATCACCCTGTATTTTGCAGCAGTTCTTTTTATACTGGCCAGCTTCTACCTGACAAAGTGCTAAATTCCAGTTACTTACTTGCATACAGATATGTGTTCTAGCTGTCGATTAAATTACAAGATGAACACGATGGCGAGACTAGTAGGTGGACGTCATAAAATCTTGAGATGGTCGGTATTCTTATATTAACTGCTTTACGATGGTGTACCAGTTTGCCTTCGCAACTGATATTTTTCCAGAGGGGTTCCCAAATTTTAATTCGAAGGAAATCTTGCTTTTGTTTTCCATCAGTTTAAGATATTTTATCTTGTCTTCGTCATATTCTTCCCCAGAATATTTATCCGTTTGTAACTGAAAACGACTAAAAATTGTTTCCGATCTAAAATCCTGTTGGGGCATGTTGCACAGAGGAGTAATTTCGTTGAGTAACTGAGACGTTAAGCTGTAGAATGATCTTTTCCATTATTTGTATATTCTATGTACTAAGGAGGCTTTAGACTTTATACTACCGTTCACGAGGTTTATTCTACCGATTTCTGCAGCCAGAGTTACTAGCAAATTTAACTTTGAATATGTTTCCATGGCTTAAAATTTACCTAAGGCTGACATTATTCTGGTACCAGTGATGCGAGGAACGTGCATCACTTGTGCCATGTAGTTGATTTTTTGCAACGCTGTACATGTTTGCCAGGGATGCCTCTGAAATCCATCGAGTTTCCTCGCCCTTAAATATTGCATCACTTTTTTTCTCGACCAATTTCGGTTGAGAAGATGCGGAATTTGTATGGGACATTGTGGAATATTCCTAATTCAGTTTCATGAAGTTCTGACAGATGACGGCGCTATAAGTAGCCTTCAAAATGGCTTCTGTAACCGTGGTGCTTTCCAGCAGAGAGCTGTCATTGGGTTTTTTAGCGTAAAACTAGAACACCACAGACATTCATAGGCGCTTGCAGAATGTCTACGGAGACCTGGCAGTGAATAAAAGCACGATGACTCGTTGGGCGAGACGTGTGTCATGATCGCTGTAAAGTCGCACAAACCTGTCCTATCTCCTGCCTGCCGGCCGGCCGTAGAAAGCTGTGACTCCTGCAATGTTGGAAAGTGCGGTTACTCTCATTCAAGGCGATAGACAGATCATAATGAAACACCTCGCTGCGCAACTGGACCTCTCAGTTGACACTTTCGTCCACCAGTTGCGGTACTCAAAGGTGTGTGTCCGCTGGATTCCTCACCGCCTAGCAAAAGTTCCAAAAGAATAACGAAGCACCATCTGTGCGCAATTGCTTGTGAATTACGAGGCTGATTGTAACAACTTTTGTCGAACATCGCTACAGGCGATGAAACATGGGTTCATCACTTCGAACCGGAAACAAATCAGCAATCCATGGAGTGGCGCCACATTACCTATCCTCTGAAGAAAAAGATAAAAACCGCACACTCAGCCGGTGAAATCATGGCGACGGGCTTCTGGGTTTCTGATGAGGTTATAACCTCAGGGTGCAACGATCAGTTGTGCCACCCTCAGATACTGATGAAACGACTTCAGCATTTACCTGGCCACAAAAATGAAAATGAACATTTTACATGACAACACAAGGCCTTACACAAGTCTGTGCACCCGAAAGCAGCCCAAAGAACCTTCAATGGATTGTTCTTCGTCATCCATCCTGCAATCGGGACCTCGTCCTTACCGATTTCCATCTGCTTTGCCCAATGAAAGACGCACTCCGTGAAAAGTAGTACGTGGATGCTTGGGAGATAATTGTTCCAAGAAGACGTCCGATGTCGACCAGCAGAGTGGTATCATGTGGGCATACAGGTCCCCCTAGCACGGTGGCGTAAGGACGCCGCATTGAATGGAGATTACGCTAAAAAACAGGGTTTTATAACCAAAGGAGCGGGGAATAATATAGTGTACTATAATCCTTAATAAAACCAATCTGCTTTCAGATAAAAACATTTTGCATCAGTTACTGAATGCTCCTCGTACAGTATGTGATCAAAAGTATCCGGAAACCCCCCAAAACATACGCTTTTCATATTAGGTGCATTGTGCTCCCACCTACTGCCAGGGTTTCCACATCAGCGACCTCAGTAGTCATTAGACATCGTGACAAAGCAGAAGGGGCACTTCGCGGAACTCACGGACTTCGAATGTGGTCAAGTGATTGGGTGTCACTTGTGTCATATGTCTCTACACGAGATTTCCACACTCCTAAACATCCCTAGGTCCACGTGATAGTGAAGTGGAAACGTGAAGGGGCCACGTACAGCACAAAAGCGTACAGGCCGACCTCGACTGTTGACTGACAGAGACCACCGACCGTTGAAGAAGGTCGTAATGTGTAATAGGCGGACATCTCTCCAGACCATCAAACAGGAATTCCATACTGCATCAGGATCCACTGCAAGTACTATGACAGTTAGGCCGGAGGTCAGAAATGTTGAATTTCATGTTCGAGCGGCTGCTCATTAGCCACACATCACGCCGGTAAATGCCAAACGAAGCCTCGCTCGGTGTAAGGAGCGTGAACATTGGACGATTGAACAGTGGGAAAACGTTGTGTGAAGTGACATATCACGGTACACAATGTGGCGATCCGATGGTGGGGTGTGGGTATGGCGAGTGCCCGGTGAACGTCATCTTCCAGCGTGTGTAGTGCCAACAGTAAAATTCGGAGGCGGTGGTGCTATGGTGTGGTCGTGTTTTCTGTGGACGAGGCTTGCACCCCTTGTTGTTTCGCGTGGCACTTTCACAGCACAGGCCTAAATTGATGTTTTAAGCACCTTATTGCTTCACAGAGTTGAAGAGCAATTCGGGGATGGCGATTGCATCTTTCAACACGATCGAGCATCCGTTCATAATGCATGGCATGTGGCAGAGTAGTTACACGAGAATATATCCCTGTAATGGACTGTCCTGCACAGAGTCCTTACTTAAATTCTATACGGTACCTTTGGGATGTTTCGGAACTCCGACTTTGTGTCAGGCCTCACCGATCGACATCGATACCTCTCCTCAGTGCAGCACTCCGTGAAGAATGGGCTGCCATTACCCAAGAAACCTTCCAGCTCCTGATTGAACGTATGCGTGCGAGAGTGGAAGCTGTCATCAATTCTCAGGGTGGGCCAATACCATATTGAATTCCAGCATTACCGATGGAGGGCGCCACGAATTTGTAAGACATTTTCACCCAGGCGTCTGGATACTTTTAATCACGTAGTATGTATTGTTTTCCTGAATCGTTCATAAAGAATGCTGCACAATTTCTGACACAGTCACGGTCTTCTGGCAACAGACTGTCAGAATTAAGCAAATAATGTGCTCCAATGGGCCTCCTATGAACAACTCTACACTACTCTTAAGACAAAGAAACATCGGTACAAAGTGCAATTTGCACATTCTACAGTATTTTGAGACCTGTCGGCATTTAACTACTTTGGTCTCTCAAATGCTCCACAAAGTCGCTTAAGAGACAGTCAGCAGAATTTTAGGTAAAAGAGACGAGCAATGGAGCAGTTCGGCATTATTGAGAAACTTATTTAAAATTCGAGGCTGTTATTGAGTAGTCGTTCAATTTCTTGGAGAAACACAACGTTTTGTCTTCATCTTCAGGGTGGGCTATAGATTCTTAGAATTCCCGATTCAGAATTCCCGATTCACACCTTGATTGGCGTGAAAGTTAGTTTCCGTGTGCTACTCACGGAGACGTGATGTAATGTGTTTTCAAAACTCGAGCGCAAATGGCCATTGTCCGTTGCTGTCGTGCACTACTATCGTCCTGGGTAGAATATGGCTACACATCTTATTCTGCCAGACGCAGCTAACTTTCGCACTCTTTTCCTTCCCATTAAAGTTAGTGATTTTTTCCCAATAAAACTTACAAGCATATCTGCAAGAACGGACACTGTTGACAATCCACAGTTGTGTAAAATCACGTCCCATCTGCTGTGGTGTCGATGACAATAGATACGATAAAGATTCCCCAGGTCTTTCATCCATCGTCCGGCGGTGTTCGAACTCGGGTGATGTCTCGATGTGTAAATGCGTACGATCCTATATCTCTCCAGAGTGTCCTTCCATCGTTTTGACCTGAACTGGACCCCGTTATCTGTAATCATTTTGGCCACCCTGCCTACTTGCGCTAGGAGGTCTTTCGTTAACGCTTTGCAAACTGTGACTGCCATGGCTCGTCATAACGGAATAAATGTAGCGAACTTTGATGTTAATTCAACGACTACTGAAATGCATCGGAAACCATTCCGAGTGGCCGGGAGCGGTTCCATTAAGTCCGTGGCCGCCATGTGTCGCAGTTTGGAACGATTGGATGGAGCGGTGCTTACATTGTCTGGCTGTCTGGTTTTGCCTTCTGAAA
This sequence comes from Schistocerca gregaria, assembly GCF_023897955.1. Taxonomy (NCBI): domain Eukaryota; kingdom Metazoa; phylum Arthropoda; class Insecta; order Orthoptera; family Acrididae; genus Schistocerca; species Schistocerca gregaria. The sequence continues at coordinate 692,756,821 of NC_064922.1, read as the reverse complement.
AGTCGTGCATACTGATAGAACCTTCCTTATGCGTCTTTCCATTTGTTTAAAATGACACAGGTCCTTCAATTTAAGGAAGAATTTCCGTGATCCGAAGTGACAATAACTTAAGTATATGTACCAGATTAACTTATTAACTAACTCGTCTTGTATACAAAGGTTCCATATCGTGCTGGTTGCGTTTTATCGGTGAAATAAGATTCTCTTCCTTACAAGGTTGAACATTCGTAATTCGACTTCCTGGCGGTTCTTCCATCGTTCTTTCAGCTGCTTCAATTCCGGACCTTTATCCTGATCTCTTATTATATCCCATAATGAGGCAATCATGAAGTTCTCGAAAGCGACTCCCTGCAGATGGAATAAAGTGGCTATCCTCCGCATCTTCTCCCTTTGCATCTGGTCTCCCAGTTTGTTTTTCCCTGGACATGTGTGATGCTGAAGTCAAATTGCTGGAGGAATAAAACCCACCATGTCAGCCTATCGTGTGCCAATTTTGCCGACAGCAAGAATAAAACATACGAATTTTTTGAAAGCCCACACGATAGCCAATGCCTCCAACTCAGCAATTCAGTAATTCCTTTCGCACTTTTTAAGGACCCGGCTCCCTAATGCTATGGTCTTGTTTACTAGTGTCCCATCTTCCATAATTTGTGGGAATATTACTACGCCAAGACCTGTTTTCGCTGCATCAGTCCATATGCAAACATTCGCCGTTAAGTCAGGGTGAGCTAGGTTAGGTGTCTCCATAAAGGCCTGTTTAAGCGAACTGCATTCGTGATCCGCTACCTCGTCCCATATACACGGCGCGCCATTCTCCTTTGTTCAAATGAACTTCTTATAAAAATTTACGACACCCAGGAACCCTCTGAGGTCCTTCCTTGTCTGTGGCCTCGGGAATTTGGCTCTAGCTTCGAGTTTTTCCGAATTAGGTGCCATACCTTTTACCGAAATTGCGTGCTCAAGAAAATCCTTTCGTCATTCCGAAACAAGATTTTTCCAAATTAATTGTGACACCATGTTGCCTTGGTGTTATTAGTAGCTCGTCAAGGACCTTGTTGTGTTCGTCCCAAGTGGGCTTTGTGATGAGGATATCATCAACATAAGACGCGATATCGCTCTTCAGACTTTCCGACAAAATTCTGTTCAGCCCCCTAATGAATGCTGTGGACGATATATTGAGACCAAAGGGCAATTGCCGGAACTGATAGCAGTGTCCTTCAACTAGGAACGCCGTGTATTGACGACACGAAGGGTGTAACTCAATTTGCCAGAAACTTGAACGGAGGTCAGTGGACGAAAAAAACTTTTGACCCCATAAAATCTTTGCAAGAGATTTTGCGAACGGTCTGTTTCCAGCAATATTATCGTGTTGATTTGCCTCGAATCAAGCACCAGACGTATTGACTCATCCTTCTTTTCAAGGTTATTGTATGTGGACACACCAGTTTCAATATTCCCTTTATGCAGTATTCTCCGTACTTCCTTTCGGACTTTCTCTCTGTATGCGATGGGAATGGCTCCTATATCGGGTAGGAACACTTCTATTTTGTTCAGCAGCACAGTTTGTAGTTCTGCCCTCTCCTCTTCGATAATACTGTCAATACCACAAACGCTTTCTTGTATCGCATGATAGATCTCGTCCTCGGTGTCCTCTGGGTCATGGGAGCAATCCCTTTTATTTCTCAACACTGAATTTGACTTTTGTAAATGCCATGCTTCTGAAGCTGCGCAGACCTTAATGCACCTCGCTGGGACTTATATCGCCCGATCAATGAATCGAAGCATGATGCTTTTATCCTTATTAAATGTCGCTGTACCACGTCCTAGATCCAGTATTTCAATGTACTCGCTTAGAATATCGGTTCCGATAATCAACTCAGTTGTCAGTTTTGGTTCGATCATGAAGTTTCCCACCAGCAGGTGACCTAGACAAAGTAGGTCTAGCCTAGTCTGCATGTTCACTTCAGTTACCTTCCCTACTATTGCTCCTTTTATTCTTCATCTCTTCACCGATAGTTCCGCCAAGTCTTGCAGTTCCTTACACTGTCAATATGTCTCTTCCGCGATGGCCGAAATCTCACTACCACTATTCAGGATTGCAGGTTCGAATCCTGCCTCGGGCATGGATGAGTGTGATGTCCTTAGGTTAGTTAGGTTTAAGTAGTTCTAAGTTCTAGGGAACTGATGACCTCAGAAGTTAAGTCTCATAGTGCTCATAGCCAACTATCCAGGATTACTTCCTTTTCTCCTGCGGTTACCATAACAGTTAGATGCATGTCATTATGAGTGAACCCCGCTCTTTCTTCCAGCAACGTTCCTTCATTATTGTTGTATCTAATAACATTGATGAGGCTAGGTCCGAGTTCAGTTGGAGGTGCGTTTTGTGCCTCTTCTGCTTATTCAACTAGTCATTGACGTTGGATATCATTTCCTCGCACCCCTCGACCTGGGTTCGGTCCCAGAATCTCTGTTTCCTCGATCTGTGCTCCATTTCAGTTTTCCTCTGTTGTTCATTCGCGCACCTCTTCCATTATCGTTGAAACCGGAGCCATGGTTTCGTCACCCGTTGTTTTGTTGTCTGTAGCCTTCATTCCCCCTTCCATGCCAGACTCTGTTGCCTAGTGCATAATTATTGCCGTTACCATTCCAGTCTCTTCATTGTTCAACTTCATTATTCCCGAAATTTCCCGACCGTGAATGGTTTCCGTAAGGCGTTCCATTACACATATTTCCGTTGCTGTTATTGTAATGGTTATATTGAGGACGCTACATAGGACCTGCGACATATCTGTCAGACTTTCCTCTGTGTTCTTTGATATTTTCTGCTCGAAATGCGTACTGTAATTCGCAAAGAGTGTTACGGAAAGTACTGAGCTCCACATTACACCTGTCAGCAAATACTTGGTGATATGCTGACGGTTCGTTTGGTGTAACAGTGACGTATGATTTCACCGGTAGAGCATGGTACGTCGAGATACTGGTTCTTGTCAATCATTGCATCAAGGAACTTGACTGGGCTTTTGTAGCCTGAACTATCGAAATCTTTGCCAACAATCATCTCGTACTTTACGCGCTGTTGCGTATCCTTGGACCAGTAGATATTAAGGAAGCTGTCCTTGAACTCCTGGTAACTTCTACACCTCGCTGATATTTCGCGCATTTTCTCCGCAACTGACGCTTTCAAGTGTCCGCAAATAAACTCTAATTTCTATCTTAAAGGCCAATTTGGAGGTAAAGGGAGGTCAAATTGTGATATCCAAGTGCGTGGGTGAGTAAAGTTACCCTCATTTCGGAATATTTCGAATTTTCGGACTTGTAAGAAGTGTTGAAAAATCAAATGGCGCTTCATCGACAACTTCGGTCCTTCGGAAAATGTCAGTTCTTTGGATGTCCTCGTTCGACGTCCCCTCATTTGTGCTCCCTCCACGGCTTCGAGAAAATGCGACGTTTATCTCACGATGTGCTCTGCTCGCTGCTGACGGTATGCAGTTAGCCGTATCGTACGAATTTGTTTCTGGTTCAAAATGGCTCTGAGCACTATGGGACTCAACTGCTGTGGTTATCAGTCCCCTAGAACTTAGAACTACTTAAACCTAACCAACCTAAGGACATCACACACATCCACGCCCGAGGCAGGATTCTAACCTGCGACCGTAGCAGTCGCACGGTTCCAGACTGCGCGCCTAGAACCTCGAGACCAGCGCGGTCGGCTTTTGTTTCTGGTTCTGTTGCGTTCACCCTTGGCCGCATTTGAAATCGTTACCCTAGCGCCTTCTCCAATTTCTTCTCCATACGCGTGTTGTTAGCTTCCTGTTGAGATTTCAACGAAAGGAGAGTCCAGACTTCTCCAGTCTTGCTCAGTGGAGTTGCAGTTGTTACCTCCGATCCAGTCCCTAATTTGCGCAGCTCAGATTCTAATTTGACCATGGCCGCTGTTGCATCAGGATACGTGGCTTCATGTATTTTCGTATCGATAAGCTGTTCCGCGTCGTTTTGCTGCTTTTGCACGCTTTCGACCTTCTTATTCAAATTTATCACAGCCTCTTGTTCTTGCTGTTCTCTGAGTTTACTCGTTTTCAGTGCTTTAGCTGCTACTCGTCTTGCGAAACCTGCTACTAACTTAGCGCCCTCTGCCGTCTCCTTATCATCATGTGCAATCTTTAAACCTTTCATTGCTTCGGTATTTACTTTACGTAGTTTTTCCTGGAGTTTATTTGTCCATCACTCGTGTTCCTCTCGCATCTGATTTACCTGAGCACCGATATTTTTCATGTCCGTCTTCGTCTCGATATTATCTCGTACTATTTCATTAAATTTTTCCTCCAATTTCTTCTCCATACCCTATAAAAATGCCACCAGATTGAAGTCCTCTTCCTTTTCCTCAGTATCGTGATCGACCGAACCGATCCTTGATTTCTGCGGTGTTGTATCCGCACATTGCGTTCTGATACCGCCCTGTATTCTCTTTCCGGATTTCTATTAATTACCTCTGCTTCGATATGTTGCGGTACGGTCACATCTTCTATCATACGCGATCTGACAGTGTCTGTCCCCTGTGTGGTGTCACTGTCAGACACCACACTTGTTAGGTGGTAGCCTTTAAATTGTCCGCGTGTCGCCACTATCAGTGATTGCAGACCGAGCGCCGCCACACGGCAGGTCTAGAGAGACTCCCTGGCACTCGCCGACTTTGCTAGCGATGGTTTACAGACTACATACGCTCTCATTTGCCGAGACGACAGTTTAGCATAGCCTTCAGCAACATCATTTGCTACGACCTAGCAAGGCGCCACATTCAGTTACTATGTCTTCAGAAAAGATAATATTGTGACTAATGTACCGTCAATAGCGACGTTCATCATTGATGGATTAAAGTATGAAACTAATTCCGTCGGCTTTCTGAATTCTAATTCCTAGTCATGTTCCAGACCTCACGTCAGTATAGTCCTTCCCCCCTCACGCCAGCCTGCGTGAGCTAAAACGCATTTCGGCCTCCTCTAGTAACACAGTGTTGGCTCCTCTGCCAACAAAACACCCTGAATAAAATCAATATTGCATTCTTCTCCCTGATTTCCATGTTGTACGTCATCATTGTTGCTAACACCGTTCAACAGCAACACCTCCCTACGTTCAAACAGTGCCACCAACGTTTCATTGCGCTCTTCCTCCATGACGTACACTTTATTTTCCCGCTCCCAGTCTACTTGTCTTGCCCTACTTCTCGTTATCATTCAAATGCTCTATCAACAACAGACTTTAATAATCCGTGCAAAACGTAGACAACCGAATTGTCTAAATGCTTCAAATGGCTCTGAGCACTATGTGACTTAAGACGTGGGACATTAGTCCCCTAGAACTTAGAACTACTTTAACCTAACTAACCTAAGGACAGCACACACATCCATGCCCGAAGCAGGATTCGAACCTGCGACCGTAGCGGTCGCGCAGGTCCCGAATGAAGCGCCTAGAACCGCTCGGCCACATAGGCCGGCGTATTATCTAACTCACAAGATGATACGCAGTACAATACAATGGCGTCAAAAAATTTAGCAAAGCTGTATGCAGTCCGAGACTACGACAATAGTATACGAGATTCAGAATCAAAAACAACCAAATACAAAGCAAATGCCGGCCGGAGAGGCCGTGCAGTTCTAGGCGCTACAGTCTGGAGCCGAGCGACCGCTACGATCGCAGGTTCGAATACCGCCTCGGGCATGGATGTGTGTGATGTGCTGAGTTTAGTTAGGTTTAATTAGTTCTAAGTTCTAGGCGACTGATGACCTCAGAAGTTAAGTCGCATAGTGCTCAGAGCCATTTGAACCATTTGAACAAAGCAAATACAATAGTAAACACCACAAAAATAATAAGACAACGCCGTTAGCAATGACGGGAAATCGGTCGACAAATGACACAGAAGTCACCGACAGAAATGCATTATAAATAAAACAGATAAACACACCAAGAACACAATCAGATAATTAAATATCTACAACTTACTAATGAACCATATTTTTTATTTATTTAGTTATTTATTTATTTATTGCTTTTTATTTCATCATAATGTGGACCTGTTTGGAAAGGACGCTAAATTACATCGTCACAGAAGTTGTAAGGACCTAGATCCTGGCAGCAGTTCGACAAGTGCAAGCTTCCTACTTTCTTTTGTAATCAGGACTTCAATAAAATGGTAAAGGTAATGTTAATCAGAACACAGGGAGGAGTTGTGATCCAAATAACAATAGCTTTATTCATTCTTAACATCAGAAGACAAACAAAATTGCTAAAGAAACGTCAAACAAACATCTTTGTTTGACAAACGCTTTCAGTAATATGGCTTCTATGGTGGACAAGGTGATCATCTCGGGATCGACACAAGACACCAACCACAACTCTAATCGCCTTATCTGACTTCATATACGTGAATCCGGGGTATGGCACAAAAATTACGACACAATTAAGCATCCGTACTCTACTATCCCATAAAGTAAAATATGGTTGGGAAGAACAGGGTGCTGAGAAACATATATTGGAGCCCTACGCTGGAGCAGCGAATATTTTACCTTCCTGCTGGTCAAGGCGGCACACCATGATGCTGCAACCTGTTATCAATGGCACGCACCCGAAAAATGCAAGTACACGGTCTCGCGTTCGGCTAATTCGGAACACTGGTACTTCCCTATGAGCCTCTGAAACCCCCGTGGACTCCAGTGTGCAGGTGGACCCGTTTGCTGGTCTGACAAACCAATGTGACTCCGTCCCACGACTATGCACGACGAAATGTGTCAAATGTTTAGACGGCCAACTCAAACAAATAAGTACACCCATGCATCACTTGTTGTGTGCGTGTTGCTAGAAGCAGTACCTTTGATGGTTCAGAAGGTGACTGGCACAGGCTCTAAGTGGTACACTAGCAAAGGACACAAGTCTCAGCGTGTACGTAAAGACCTGTAGTTTTTTACTTGCGAAGCGCCGGTACAAGAATGACCTCCTCTCTTTCCCTCAGCTTTCCTCCCCAGCTTGGTAGCAAAGCAGATTTACACCATAGACTGCTCCCACTCTAGCACAAGCCAATCACAAGCTGGAGCACAGCATTCGAAGATCGGAGACTGCCCCTTGCTCTGCATACACAGATTTGACCAATCAGAGACTTTAAAGTTAATTGGGAGAAAAGGAAAAAAAAATCCAACTTCGTGGCCTCTTTCCCAAGCGTTTATGCTGTGTCTCTTGCTAACAACATGACCTGGAAGGAACCACAGTCCTCCATAAAAAGATCGTTATCTCGCCTGTTGCGTCCATTTCGAACATTCCAAAGAACGGCCATAAACTCGCTAAAAGCCTCGCGCCTTCATATATATGTTTTGTAGCAGAGTCTGGACGTCTGGGCGCCAGTGACCTGTCCCACAGAAATTCGTAGAAAGCTCACAGTTGTCTCATCGGCTTCCTGCCTAACAAGGGCCCAGTCTCTGCTTTAATGCCGGCTTTCAATGCTCAGCCCATTGCACCGGCGACTTCTCGGCGTTAGTGAGCATTCTTGGACACATCTGCTGACCGACCAGCGACATCGAATGTGTCTGCACAATGATACTGTGGAATTCGGCCCTCAGCCGCCGTACACTTTTACTGGAGTCGTTTAAATCGGCACCCTCTTCCTTTGAACTCAGGTAAAGCTTACCGCTATTCCTTCACAAGAGCACTCAAGTAGTAGCATTAACTGCTGCCCACTATTTCATCATGATGTATGAAGTCATATCGTATCGAGGTATAGCAAGCAAGTAATAAAGATCAGCTTCCCCAAGAACATTACGCCGCATAATTCCGTATTACAATATTAGAAGTGAGAGTGCCCTGCAATCGCATAATACCATATTAGAAGTAAATTATTTCACTCGCAACCCAATAAAAGTTGTGACTAATTTAAATTATTTCAATTATCAGTGACTGTTGTAATAACTGGTGGCATATGCTTCTACAGTAGCACTAGACTCTAAGGATCCCAGAGTGAATACCGGTGGTGAAAGAAATTTTCAATGTCATTATTTGGTCAGCAAGAAGAGCACGTGGTGTAAAGTTACTGATTGTCAGAATTTCTACTACTGTCCTGGATTAAATTCAAAGCAGCTTCGCAATATCTCAGACTGATAGAGTGTTATATTGGTACTTAGTAATTTGTCCCTCGGATAGAGCTCATAAGCTCGCCATAACCCATTGATGGTATTTGAGAGCAACTGGCAATCTGCCAGTACTGGCTTTTATCCCCTCCTTTGTCTTTCATAATCAATAACAATACAGACATGACAATAAGCCACACATAAAGTAACGTACACACTCATCACACAAATCTTTGTCACATACACTAAAAAAGTTTCCAATCGACACACAGTACTCACGTCTCACTAAGGGAAGGTGCCCAATGGATGCGAATAAAGGCTTTTCTGATTTACTCGGCATACCTGTCAATACCAAATGACATTTACAGTTTTACTATTTTAACTTATTTTTATGTCCTGAGCATGTTGTTACTGATTAATATGTGCTTTCTTCAAATTCATTCCCATCTTACCTCTGAGTGATTAGTGCACCACTTAACGAAGTTTCATATATTTCAGAATAAACTCTGTACGGAGAACTTTTGTTGAGTTACGCTGCAACGCCATAAGGCCTGCAAACTGCAGCAGAGACTGCATACTTTAACAGCTTTCTTCAGCCGTTGGAGTTTAAAACACACACACATACACACACACACACACACACACACACACACACACACACACACACACACACACACACACTCATGTAGGTACTGAACATACCATTGTATTTACTTATATTATATAATATGTATAAAATAATATTGTTTTATTAAACAAAATACGTGTACATCACCAAACACAAATAACTACGAGGATTTTCTTGTAGCCTACTTTCTTTGCCCTTGTAGTGAACAGTAATTGGAATTGTACTGCTTACGAGGCAACTGCTTAAAAATTACAATTTGCATAACATTTTTATTTTCGGCGTACGATGATAGCTTCGGGAAGAGCTATATTTTGTTATGACGCGCAAAGGCTATTCTCATAGTATTTTTCCACTCACCCACGTTTGTTGTTCATTTGCAATTCATTGCAAAGCCTTTTATTCTTTCATTTTAAGGCACTTCGACACAGTTATCAAAATACCAAAAAATACAAAAGTTCAAAAAATGTCCGACAGATGGCGCTTCATCTGATCAAAATAGCAATAATTAGCATAACAAAGTAAGACAAAGCAAAAATTATGTTCTTTACAGGAAATGCTCAATATATCCACCATCATTCCTCGACAATAGCTGTAGTGGAGGAATGATGTTGTGAACAGCACTATAAAGCATGTTCGGAGTTATAGTTAGGCATTGGCGTCGGATGTTGTCTTTCAGCATCCCTAGATATGTCGGTCGATCACGATGCACTTGCGATTTCAGGTAACCCCAAAGCCAATAATCGCACGGACTGAGGTCTGGGGATCTGATAGGCCAAGCATGACGAAAGTGGCGGCCGAGCACACGATCATCACCAAACGAAGCGCGCAAGATATCTTTCGCGCGTCAAGCAATATAGGGTGATTGTTATAAAACCTTATGTCATTCCAAGCATGTGTGTCAATTTTTACCTCTCTATCTACATTATTCCGTTGTTTATTAAGTTTTCAAATTTATACTGACTTTTTGATCACCCTGTATGAAGAGTCTAACGTAAGTGCTGCAGGCGACCGCAGCCGCATCTGACTGAGATATCTTCACGCGTGGTTCAGGTGTAAACACGTGTGGTTAGAACGATTGAGTCATCACTGGCATACCTGTGAGGCAACGACTCTGCATCTCCGCAAGGCGCGGCGAGCTCCAGTTCCACATACGTCGAGAATCGCGGACAGCAGTGTGAGGTCACTGACAATTATACGACGTAACTCAAACAAATCGTGACGTAATAATTACACTAGTTCTTTCAGCAAACCATTATGCGTTTTACGTGTGAATTTTACTGTAGTTCGTGAAGCGTACAATGACACGTAATTTTTGAATTAACAAAGAAGGCATAAACATGGATGCAACAGGAAACACCTCACAGACTCTTCGCAGTAATCATTCCAGCTTTTCCCCAAAGTAACGTAGGGATATCAAATGGCTCTGAGCACCATGTGACTTAACATCTGATGTCATGAGTCCCCTAGAACTTAGAACTACTTAAACCTAACTAACCTAAGGACATCACACACATCCATGCTCGAGGCAGGATTCGAACCTGCTAACGTAGCGGTCGCGCGGTTCCAGACTGAAGCGCCTAGAACCGCTCGGGCACACCGGCGGGCTAACATAGGGATATCACCAAAACGAATCATAGTACTTGGAAGAAGGCTTGATCACACATTACAAGAAGTAATGCGAAGTGCACAACCAGGACAGGAGAAAAGAGCCTTGCCATCCTAGTGCCTCCCTGGAGAATCGTTATAACTAATATATCTTCCGTGCTGATTTCCTCATTACAGAATGTGGGTCGACGTTGGTGCATTTCCTGCTGCCATCGAGAATGAAAACAAGTGTTTAGCATAAGTGATCGCACACACCTTATAAATGGGCCTGAGATCTGTGGCACGTACAATAAATGGCAGATTGAAGTTTTTAATTAGTCTTGAAGTTTTGAAAGGAAAAGTCATTGTTGTGAATCAGAACTAGAGTATCAGTCAAAAATAAGCAACGGAATTCAGTTGTTTATTACAGAGAAACTTTGAAAGACAGAAAAATATTATTACTCATGTCACAAGGAAGAGTTAGACTCGACGTTTTGTATTCGGACAGAGGCTATACCATACACTCAACATCAGCATCACGCGTTGCTAGAGAAACATCGAAGCGGTAGTCCATTTCATTCGACACAAGAATCAACAGGGCCCTGTTTACTGAACCGACAGCTTCACTTCTCAGTTCTTGTAGAGCAGCTGCCATAGGTGGGACAAAGACTTTTATGTACCTCTCACAGAAAGAAATAGTTGGGCGTGGAGTCTGGTGGAATGGGAGGCCAGAAACAATGGAAGAAGATCTTGCTGTCCACATGTTTCAGTCCAACGTTGTGGGATGGTGTTGCTAAGATAATGTCACACCCGAAGGTGAAAGTGAAGCGGGAAGGTGTCAAGCATAAAAATATAAAATAATTGGAATCTTCGTGAAGTTCAGGAAACAACCAATTTTTCCCATTACAGTTTCATTTTCAAAAAGAGAAAATCTATAAACTCTGAAACACACAGTTTCTGTGAGTCATGTTCGAAGACAACGTCAGTATGGTGTCACTCCCAGATTATAACATTACGGTGGTTTACCTTACCCTATAGATTAAACGTCGAATCGTCCGAAAAGATGCGTAGCACTGAAATGCAAAATTCATACCTTCTGTTATGGTTGCCAGGACGCAATTTCTGCAGTAACTGCAACTTGTAAGGCTTCACATGCAGGCGTCGTTTCAGAAGATGCCAAACGTTGTCTGAAGAAGATGGAAATTCTGGCCTGCGCGTCTTGTTAACTTCCGAGGGCTCCGCGTGAACGGATCTCGGATACGCTAGACGCCGGCCGTTGTGGCCGACCGGTTCTAGGCGCTACAGTCTGGAACCGCGTCACCGCTACGGTCGCAGGTTCGAGTCCTGCCTCGGGCAAGGATGTGTGTGATGTCCTTAGGTTAAAGTTGTTCTAAGTTCTAGGGGACTGATGACCTCAGAAGCTAAGTTCCATAGTGCTCAGAGCCATATGAACCATTTTTTTGATACGCTAGACATTTTCATTAGACGTGCGTGGTAGACTAGTGCTCTTCCCTCTCAATATGTAACCAGCTTCCAAGAACTTGTATGCCAGTCATGAATTTGCTTACGCAGAGGCGGCTTCTTGGTGAATCGACGGCGCAATGGACGTTGCACTAGAACAATGGATGACTTTGCGCAAATTCCAATATGATTTGTCTTGTGGTGTAGTCGCCATATTCCAACAAACAAACAACAGTACAGTTGTGTCAAAACTTTGAAACTTCTTCTATCCAGTGACATGCACAATGTGTTACTATGTTTTATAGTTCGTTTTAAATTAAAAAAAAAACGAAATCTGTTCTTTCTTTTTGAATCACTTACTACTTGCGTTCAGGTACCGAATATGAATGTTCGTATTAGGTAGTCTTTTCTGAAAGTATTTCTATAGAGTACAGTGCTATATACACTCATCAAAAAAAGTTTTGCATCACCCCCGTTCCCAGAACTCCTGAAGATAGAAGTTGACTGTGGATATTGTGTCACAGACAAAGTCCCTTTGTTCAGAGACGTCACTAACCCCCCCCCCCCCCCCCCAAAGAAGTAAACAACCATGCATGAGCAGCAGCGCCTATTAGACGGAGGGGGTCCGACAGCCGATCAGTTCCAGTCATTCCACCAGGAAGGGGGCAGTTCAACCATGCCTAGACGTTCAATATCGCAGTTCGATTGTGTCCGCATTGTTACTTTCTGCCAGTAAGAAAGAGCTCTCAACAAGGGAAGTGTCCAGGTGTCTTGGAGTGAACCAAAGCGATGTTTCTCGGACATGGAGGAGATACAGAGAGATAGGAACTGTCGATGACATGCTTTGTTCAGGGCGCGCTATGGCTACTACTGAAGTGGATGACCGCTAGCCGGCGGTTGTGACAGAGCGGTTCTAGGCGCTTCTGTCCGGAACCGCGCTGCTACTACGGTCGCAGGTTTGAATCCTGCCTCGGGCATGAATGTGTGTGTTGTCCTTAAGTTAGTTAGGTTTAAGTAGTTCTAAGTCTAGGTGACTGATGACCTCAGATGTTAAGCCCTATAGTGCTTAGACCCATTTGAAATATTTGATGACCGCTACGTACGGTTTATGGCTCGGCAAAACCCTGACAGCAACGCCACCAGGTTGAATAATACTTTTAGTGCAGCCACAGGATGTCGTGTTACGACTGAAACTGTGCCCAGTAGGCTAAATGATGCGCAACTTCACTCCCGACGTCCATGGTGAGGTCCGTCATTGCATCCACGAAACCGTTTAGCGCGGTACAGATTGGCCCAACAACAAGCCGAATGGACCACTCAGGATTGGCATCACGTTCTCTTCACCGATGAGTGTCGCATATGCTTTCTACCAGACAATCGTCAGAGACGTGTTTGGAGGCATCGCCGATTTCGCTGCAGACTCCATCGTTCGTCACTACCTTATCTGGTTTCGGTTGTTGAGGAAGAATGGGCTACCATTTCTCCGCAGACAGTCAGATACCTCGCTGAAACCGTCGCCAGGAGAGTTCAAGCCGTCATAAATGTGAAGGGCCGCCACGTCCCATATCCACCTCCCTTAATATGGGTGAAAATTCTTTCATGAGGTAGTGTGTACTAAACATACGAGAAGTTGAAATTCCGAGAGCCTCACTGACGTTTTACACGCAGAAGCGCAAAATCTCATAGAATCCATGCTAGACGTGGCAAGTAGTAGTATTATCTCTTGCCTAAAATTTACTCTAGTTACAGCAGAGAAGTCTCTATCAACAACACCGTGTGAAAATTGAGATTAGGCTTCACTAAGGCAGTATGTCATCTGAAGCAACTCATAAAACTTATGATACTAAGGCGTTTCGGGTAAGTTATATTCGGAAAGTCTAAACGAGTTTCAAGACTCTTCAATAGATGGACTGAGGTTAGGTGATTTGGAGAGTGTCGAGAGAGCTGGAAAAATAACCATAAAAAATTTCAGTGTTGTTTCCAAGTAGTATACGCATACGCAGCTTATCTGTAAAAGGACACCGCGTTTAATAAGGCAGGAGTTTTTTGGTGCCTCTTGCCCGTCCGGCTTCTGTGGAGGACGCTGTTGATGACGTGGTGCAGGACAGGGTCGGTATACCAGGAGAGGGACATCATTGGGCGCATCCTGCCACGCACTGGTGACGGGACGCCTTGTAGCAATGCAGTTCACGTTATCGGCTTCACTCGTTCCTTTCACAACCTGAAACTGGAAGAGAGATTACTTGGAGACCCAGAGAGCTGGAAAAGTATGAAGGAAAATTAATGATGGACTTTAACGTCTCTTATACAGTGAAGTCGAAGAAACACTAGCGTGATTGGAGGCAGAGGGAGATTGAATCTGTCTTGACCACGACAAAAGAAAGAATCCTGGCATTTCCCTGAAATATATTTTGATAATTACATGAGCCTAACGAAAGAAGGGAAGCTTCAAGTTAAGCGTCCCGAAGACGACAAGATCATCTCAATCTGAGTAAAACTTGGGTATAAAAGAGATTGAAAAGGAAATCGGAACATCCCTTAAAAAAGAATTTTTATGTGAGCAGTTTGTCCCTGCGCCGGCTGTAGATTTTTAGTGGAAACGTCGGAATAAAATCAAAACAAGCATTTTGTATTAATATGTATCCCTTTATTATAGTAGTTGGACATAGTAGTATAATGATTACAGAGTAGATAAATCAGAATTTTGGACAGTCGCTGCTAGCAGTATGCTAGATCGGCGCCGGTTTTATCTACCCCCGCCACTGCGCTGCTGTAGGTCTCGTATTCGCAAGCACTGAACTTTTTAGGTTGTTTTGATTCCTTTCGAGGCGAGCTGTCCTTTAATTTGTATTTTCCAAGATTCCGAGCCCATTTACAAGTCGTATGACACGAAATCTTACATTACTTTGTAATTTTCAATTTAAATTTCGCTTATATTCTGGCGAATACTCTCATTTTCTCATTTTGAGTCCCAGCAGGGCTCCGCAAGCTGTTGACACCCGAGTCAATGTGCTAGCTAATTTATAACTTCACACGAAGCTAATTAGTAACAGTCACGCGCTTGTAGCTACATACACTAGTGCGATGACGCCACAGGCAAAACAAATACTGCGTGGGCGATCACATCAGACATGATCTTCCCCCCGCCTCCACCATCGCTAACTAAATTTTGAAATGAATTCTGTTTTTCTTTGTTCTCTTCGAACCCCTTAATTTTTAAAATGACGAAAGGCGAATGTTATTTGCTTTTTGTAGGTTTTGAATTAAAGCAACAAAACTATCCATAGTGAGGCTAGGCACTTAGTACAAAATATGCCTGCCCTGCACCTCTCATAGCGCTAGCTCACTCTGCACCTACATTTAAAATCGAAAAATTTTAAATGCTTGCGCTATAATTACTGTCTGTAAATCACTTGATCAATGGCCTCCTTACTCCTGAAACGGAAAAAAATTGGAAGACTTCAGGCTGCTAATACTTTGTGTGTGAACACTGCCACTTATAACAATTAATAATAATACTGTGTACAGCACTACTGCAGTCATTATGTAGCTATTGTTGTGTTGTGCTGTCAGTTAATACGTTTATCTATTTCAAAAGTAAATAATGAAGATATTTCTGGTCCGTTGCAGGAACTACCTACAAGTTGGCGAACAAAATTTCATGAGATATTTAGCACTTGTTACATGTCTCACTTTTTTGCTCATGGTTGCACAGTACAAAGTAACGCGAGTAGGGGGTGGGTATGTAAAGAAAGGTATGGCTCCACCATACCTTCTCATTCATTAATGACGTATTTGAAAACGGTAATTATTGGTCTTACGTAAGTTATATTAGTCTTACAATTTGTATAACAATAATAATAACATTTTTTTAAAATAGTTTCGTGAAAGACACAGTCGAATCCGTTTGGTTTCCAGCCCTGAGATAATTTCATTTCACTTCTCGGGGGATAATATTCCCCCATTGGGAATCACTGATTTATCCCTTGGTGCTCAGCCATAGTTTACGCCTTATTAGTCTCGCACTTGTTAGCAATCCAAATATAACGGTATTTTCTCACAAAAGAAAGTCTTACCGACGAGAGGATATATGTCTCTCGCTAAAGAGTAAAAATTAAGGGAAGCTCTCCGGCATTTGTCGGACCTGGTTTAGGAAAATCACGGAAATTTAAATCCGGATGATGAGAATTTGTTTTCCCCTGCTTCCGACTGCTCTTCCATTGTTTTAAGCACTGTGCCAATTCACACCGTGTGGCCATAGTCCATGTGTAGTGTTTTACCGATTATCACCCCTCGCACGGTCTACTAACACTGCCTTTTTTCCCTGGAGACATTACACAAGTCCTCCAGGAACACAGGACAGGTTGAATTGAAGGACGTGGCACAATTATGTGAGTTTCGTAAGTCCTCAGTTGTTTAACGCCATTCAGTGGATTAAAAAAAAAGTTTGGAAGAACTCAGCCCACCCAATATCTGCTGAAACCAGCCGTAATGTTTTCATACCCTGGCGTAACGCCATCCGTTAAATGATGAGAAATATTTGTCACGTGAACCGAATGCTGGTATAGTTTATTGAAACGACACAGCTGATTTCTCTCTGCATCTTTGCCAAATCAGAGCGTGTACCCGGTCTCTAAATAAAAATTCAGTCGGAGTCTGTATTACAGACGATAAATCTACGAATCAAAAAGTTTTAAACTAAACGATGCACGTTATAGAAAAGTATGTAATTCTAGTGGTCGCACAAACATTGCGCTATCTATCTCACACGTTATGAGCGTTTAAAAAATAGTTTCATTTAAATGGAGCTGTATGATTCCAGATACCTTTTCAAGTCTCAAACATGTGTGATGTATATACACAGACTGAAGCAACGATTGAAAATATGTATCAAGGCCGGGATTCGAACATGGCTGTCCTGCTCACTGGACAGACGCGCTAGTCACCACGCCCACCCCGGCACAGTGGCTTTGCATAACCGCACGAACCACCCTAGCATGCCTCTCTCCTCAGTCCGAATTCCCGTTCACCCCTCAGGCCAC
This sequence comes from Schistocerca gregaria, assembly GCF_023897955.1. Lineage (NCBI taxonomy): Eukaryota > Metazoa > Arthropoda > Insecta > Orthoptera > Acrididae > Schistocerca > Schistocerca gregaria. The sequence goes on along the minus strand of NC_064922.1, from coordinate 692,739,998 downwards.
TTCGTGTTCCCAAAAACTCCAACAGAACTACAGAGGTTGTCCAACTCTATTGGAACAGCACCCCAGCATAGCATGAAACGGGGGATTCCGCCTGAAACCCAGGCATAGACCCTTTTAAGCAAATGAAACTACGTGGTTCCAGAGACCTTTTCAAGTCTCAAACATCTATGGTGTAAATATGCAGTCTGAAGCACGAATGAAAATAGGTATCAAAGCCAAGATTCGAACCAAGGTCTTCTGTTCACTTGGCAGGAGCGCTGACCACTACATGCCACCCTGGCATAGTGGCCTTGCATAACTGCATGGACTAGCATGCCTCCCTCTTCAATCCAGATTCCCATTCACACCTCAGTCCACTTGGTATTCCCCCTAAACTCGACCAGTATTGCACAGTCTGTCCGACTGTATTCGGAATTTGGACTGCGGACGGAGGCGTGCCAGAGTAGTCCGTGGAGTTTATGCAAATCCGCTGTGCCGGGGTGGACGTAGTAATTAGTGCGTCTCTCTGCTGAATAGGACACCCAGATGCGAATCCCGTCATTTCCGTCTGCGTATATAGATCACAGGTTCAGTTAATTACACGACAAACGATTACAAGGCCCCCAACTGGAACGAAAAGGTGGAGAGCATTATCTACATAGTATATGAGCAATAAAAACGACTCGAAAACCTTTGTTGTGACTGATAATGTACAAAATCTGGAACTCCATAACAGAGAAGGAACCAGAAACCAACACAAACATGAGGTACAACAATAATCAAAGAAAAGATTGGACACGTATCAACGATTTTAAGACACTGATTTTCAATACGACAGAATTCATAAACATTACCGTGAAGTAACTTTCGATTCGGATGAGTGTATCCGTTCTGGATTTTTATCTAGTGCTTAAGTCTGTCTTAAAGTCCCGTTAAAACACAGAAAATTCAGCTATTTGAAATTGTATGATCTGTATTTGTTTTGCTGTCTATTAATCTTCAGGCTAACGGATTTGCTGTATGCGTGAACAATGAGTACGGATGGGCAGCTCCAAACAGCAGAGTTGCTTCAAAGTAACCAGTCCTCTGACTTCTCCGATCGCTGTATTATAACTGGTTTTATGTCTCTAAATCAGTGATTAAAAACTGCCGTTTGAGCAGTTTACGTCAGGAATAATTAGCACAGTTATAAGCGTTTGATATCGTACGTGCGCGGTGCGCCCTGACTCACACACAGGAGAGAGACCAATGGAGAATAATTATAGAAGCAGACGTGGGTACGTCAGAATCGCATCGTTTATGGTCACTGTGGCCGTTGCTTCGGTACTTCGTGTTTCATGTGCCCTGAACGATATTTTGCGCACTGCACAGTTCATAAAACAGTGTGCTATTACGCTCCCATACTTTTGATAAAATCTCCACTGCAAATAATTATTATCAGCTAGGTTATCTGTCTTAACAGTTTACTTCATTTTTGTACTGAAAACCGTGACGGGAAGAATGTTTTGATAATTTCAAGTACAGGTGTCGCGCGACCGCCTTATCAGACAAGCTCCTTGAAGATAATCACTGGCAGACGTGTCACGAGGTGCTCGGTTTCTCTTAGACATGCTACTTCTACACCGATACGAACAAGGCTGTGTCACTCCCACGTAACCCACAGGACGACAGAGATGAATACTTCGTACATATGTTAACATTTCTAATTCGTCGCTACCCTATTGATGCTCCAGCAAGGGTGCCTATACTATAGTTTGGAGAGGAGGGGCTGGGGCTAGGTCTGGGTATGGAGTATTTTTAATATTTTGGAAGACGAGTGGTGAGATGTAAACAGCTGGATAAAGTTCCCGTTATTACCCAGTTAAAAACCTACGTAATAATGACTTTTAAATCTTTTGTTGAAAGAAAAACTCCTTGCTTCACTATAATTTTTCCTTTCCCTGAGCACTTGGGGGAGGAGAGGGGGGGGGGGGGGAGGGGCGGCGCTCTCCCTTTGCTCCCAGCTATGGTTGCCCTTGGGCTGGAATACTTAAAAACTGAAAGACAAATAACCTACCGTAATCGAACAGTCTCTGAACATGAAAACTGGTCGTTTAAATCTAGTGTTTTATTAATAACCATCAGACGATACTCAACATTCTTCTATGGATTAGGTTAGATTCAGTTTTCGTTTCATAGATCCTCTCGTGGATGTAGAACAAGTCAGAATGTATAACATAAAAAAACATAGAACATTTTAATATAGTACTCCCTACCCCAATAATTTGTCAGGAGATTGTCAAAGTAGGTGAACACGTTACAGTAACCTGAAACTGTTAATATTCAAAGAATTAATACAGTGTTAGAATGAAACATAGTTATGCACTTTTATTAAATTTATCGTACACAACATACCTAATCTTGACTGTTGTGACGAAGTACTGTCAAAACTGAAGTCTAAAAGACATTTTTGCTTAAGCAGGTCTATCAGTCCCTCTTAAGATATTCATCTATAGAGTAGGAGGAGTCCCTTATCAAAAAGTCTAACTCTGCACTGTGCTTTATCTGAAACCAAGTTTTTAACGGTTGCTGGCAATTTATTGTAAATGTGTTTTCCTGAATATTGGACCAAGGTAAGTGATTTCAAGTGTAACAAACAATTATTTCGTAAATAGCCGGTAGTCTTGGGATTTCCATACCTGCAAGTGGAATTTGCGAGAATTTTAGAAAAGTGTAGCTCATCTATAAAGGAGACATCGCACAGAACACTAATGCCACCCACTCTTTTGGGAACCCACAAGTTTGGATTAAAGGAAGACATCGAAGGAATTTAGAAGCATGCTGCTAGATTTTTTTACCGGTAGATTTGATTAACAAGCTAGTGTTACTGAGATGCTTCATGAACTCGAATGGGAATTCCTGGAGAAAATTTGCGGAACCAACAGTTGAAGCTGACTGCAGAATAATTCAGCTGCCACCAAAGTAAACCATGAAAACAAGATAAAAAACATTTGAGGTCCTATGGAGACATGTAGATAGTCCTTTTTCCCTTGCTCTGTTTACGAGTGAATCAGGAAACGAAATGACTAGTAGTGGTACACGGTACACTCCGCCATGCACCATGCAGTGACTTGCGGAGTATGTATGTCGTCTTGTGATCCTCATACTCAGATAGATTTAGAACGTGACAGTAACTGCAAAGCTCTTCAAATTCCAATATCACGAACAGTTTGTTCTTTAGTTTTAAGTTAGTTTGAATCTAAAACTACGAAACATTGCGTCATATCAGTGGCTGACAAAAGACGCTGTTAATAAGATTTGTATATTAGAAACAAAAGTAAAGGTCTGGCAAAAGCAACCTTCCTAGGAGGTAAGAGTTGTGTGTCCACATCGTGACTCGAACACACAAGCTAGCCTTCCCGGGTATGCCCTTACCGGCTAGGACCGCCTTCTCAATTTCACTTTAAGGTTCCTGCTCTGTTTGTGGAGTGTATCACATATTAAAGTGAATATCTACAATGCCCTGACTTCATAAAAATGCTATTGTCATAGTTATTAATGTTGCTGGTATAAACTGCAGTAAATAAAACACAAGTTTCTACCAATTTCGGAAGGCAAATACTACGTTTCACATTAAGTTATGTGTTCCAACTGGTGAGTGCAATTCGACCTAATTCTTTTGAAGAGAAAAATTAGTGACATGGAAAAATAATTGGAATGTATATGGAACGTAAGTCCATACAACTGACTTCAGAAAAATTAATAAATCACAATGACTCATGCATTAGTGGCGAGCAGAAAACATTTGGCATACATAGTCCGAAACTTCAGAAAATAAAAGTACAATTAATTCAAGTCACGAAGCATTTACAAAGGTTCATTAGTAGGGAAATTGACCCAGCTGACTATAGGACAATTCGAATCAACTGATAGATTCTGTACCGAGCCTCGAAACATACTTACCTCACAAAGACAAGAGACTCAATATCCATCCATATGTGAGAGCGCGTGTCCAACATATGAAAGTTACAGAAATTTGCGATGCGCATCACTAAAATAATAAGCGCGACATCTGCGTAATATGCGAATGACTGACAAAATCATATTGCCAGTGTATACTTCCTACACGTAGCAAAGCTGCATCTCAGCTGCTCACGTTTCACCAGCCAGCGGAGTACGACAAAATTCTAAAAATATAAAATCAAATACTGGAAGTTGCAATGTAACAGCCAACTTTCAACTTATTCTTCCTTCTAAATAGCGCACCAGCTCTTCTGCACTTGTTGCTCCACTAGGACTTCTGGAAGAAAGGATATACAGCTTTTACTTATCTGCAACCTAGAAAATTATTTCCAAAATTTGCCTTTCACTCTGTAGCGGATATGCACTGTTTAGTGTTACGAATCGGACCACTAATCCGCAATTTTTCGAGATTAACCGAATTTTTAAGCACATTGCCAACGAAAGACGAAGTTGTGGGTTCGCAGGCCGTACAGCTCACACTTTTAATGTGACAGAAGGTTTCAAGCACACACTACGCTGAAGAATTAACAATTCATTCCGTAAAAAGCAACATGATAAAAATGGAGTTGCAACTTTTCAAAAGACTATTCGTTCCGTTTCTGGAGGTGCAGAAGCAAGCAGGTGTGCTGGGACTTGCCCCAGCTCACTACTACTAGCGCCACGGCATCATAACACGCCTGTGCTTACCAAACAAAATATTGCACCATAGTATGAGAGTGAAATTAAAAAAATTATATAATTTTTCGTAACCTTGTTAGTTTATGCCTCAGTATATTAACGTTAACGTTGTGAAGTCTCAGTATGATTAAATAGATATGTTTCACTAAATATATAATTTTAAGAAAAATTAAATGGAGCTAAATAATGAAGCTGAATAGCTAAACATAGTTCAGAAGGTGCAAGTGTATATCACCATCAAAAGTTATAAGTCTCAACCTGATCGGGACGATATTTTGGTCAAAATCGGCGTTTCTACGAAAATTGAAAGCGCTAAACATTAGACTCAGGAAGATGAAAATTCGTATGTAGTCTTAATCTTAAAAGACTGAGTATCATTTTTATTTGTAATAAAAAGTTCTACTTACAGCAGCCGATTAAAACAATGCTATAATACAGCAGTACCCATTTTCCAGAATGTGTTGTAAATAACTGTAAGTTGTCAGGCAAATCCAACACCTTCCATGAACACCGTGACATGATAAACAAATCCAGTAGTATGTCACATAGCTCTGAATAAATCGTGAAATTAAATGAACCAAAGTAATATGAGTAACGAGTGAGCAAATGGAATACCACAGACTAACACAAGAATGCCTAAATGCATGTTGTACCTTCCCACCATGAGACCGACGCAGTTCCGAGGGGAGAAACGAGGACAGAAGCAGAGAGCAGAACCGTGTTAAGCTAGAAGGCCATACGATAAGGGACAGACTGGACACCCAAGTTGCAAGTTTTAGCGTGAGACTTTTTCGCGTCTCTGTTACATCAAGGACCACCACTCAGCCCATGTTAAAAGCTAGAGCTCTCCAGAAAAACAGTATAGATCTTATGATAACACAAAAAGGGCCACTACCACCCACAAGTTTTAGCGTGAGACTTTTTTGCGTGTCTGTTACATTAGGACCACCCCCCAGCCCATGTTAAAAGATAGAGCACTCTAGAAGAACAGTATAGATCTCACGATAACGCTAAAAGGACCACACCAGCTGCAGGTTTTAGCGTGTGACTTTTTCGCGTCTCTGTTACGTTGCAAACTTTAAAAACATTGCCCCACCACGAAAAGTATAACGTCTCTCATTGGATAGACAGAATTTTTGTAGGCGGAACTTAAGGTTAACATTGAGACCCTGATTGGTCAGATGAAAACACAGCCAGATAGTTTTTTTTTTAAAACCAACTTCAGTAAATTGTAGTAAGGAGAAGTTAGGGCAGAGTTGCTTCCGAGATGGCGAGGTGAGCGGAGCTGTGCTGCCCGTCGCCGCCCTGACGCTGCTTAAACACCGACAAGGTAATGAACGCACGCGATGCCGCATTTTTGAGTGCATAAGGCTTCACTGAGAACTGCAGAAGTCTCATCAGTTACACCCTCTTTTTGCGTAATAGTAGTGTCGATCGTCAATTAAAGCTCATGGTGTTCACATTTGCCACTTGAAGTAAAAATCTGAAACGCGTTGATTTTTCTGTTATATTGTTATTGAGAAGCCACATCAGCCACTGTAATTTACGACAAGTTAGATAAGTAATTAAAGATAATTGAGGGTCACTGTAGACTATTTTGATAGTTTTTCCCTTTTGTGAAACTTAATTTAAACCTAGATTATAGATGTGATATGGCATAGGTCATCCTTTGATCGATTGCAGAACTTGGAAACCCATTCAGGGAATATTCGTTCACATTTTTGTTGAACGCAGTTGGTTTATACCTGTTTATACCTGTATTAAAACATCTCCTTTTATCAATAGTGCAATTTATAAACAATGTTTTGTGAGTAGAATAAAATTTCCAATGGTAAACTTAACTGCTTTTTTGACATTATTTTACCAGCTAACTAAAAATAGGAAAGCCTTGAACCCCTTGCACTAAATTTAGTTAGTATTAAGATTGTTTTACAGGGAGTGTAGTGGAGCTGAGTCTGAGATCATTAAGTATTTGGTTATATCATCGCTAGTCTCACTGAACTCTTCTGAATTGTACATGTCATGTGTGGTCTGGCGTCTCCTTACCAGCAACAGGTCCTAGCTTCAAACTAGTCAATTCCCTAAAAAACATGCTCAGAGCATCATTGCGCGATAGTGGTAAGGAGACACGATATAGAACAATCAGACACCACCATGAATGTTGAGAAAATGGCGACCCTGCCAGGATGGTGAATTACCGTGATTGAAGGTCAGAAAAATACCCTGCTGAAAAATTTTCGTAGTAAAATTTTTTTTCTAATGTTATACATAGTCGAAAACAGTAGCTGCAGCGATAGATAGTTAGGAAGTATTCAATAACAATGTAGCAGAGACAACAGCATAATTAAGTTGTGAATTTTAAAAATTGTTAGAATTAAGTTTTCTCTCCAATGCAAGCGCACGGGTGGCGGATACGTCGTTGACAAGTTGGTTATGACCCAGCAAGTAAGTGAATGGTTTGTCAAGTCGTGCGAACAAAAAGTTTATGAAACACGTGAGATCGTATGAGCGCATGTTGACTCGAAGTAGGGCGCGTGAATTGCTTTTAAAAACATAAAATAAGGGATTCGGAAAGATAAGCAATGGCAGATCGAGACCTTGACCGAATTGAGGTAGAGACCCTGCCAGGATGGTGAATTACCGTGATTGAAGGTCAGAAAAATACCCTGCTGAAAAATTTTCGTAGTAAAATTTTTTTTCTAATGTTATACATAGTCGAAAACAGTAGCTGCAGCGATAGATAGTTAGGAAGTATTCAATAACAATGTAGCAGAGACAACAGCATAATTAAGTTGTGAATTTTAAAAATTGTTAGAATTAAGTTTTCTCTCCAATGCAAGCGCACGGGTGGCGGATACGTCGTTGACAAGTTGGTTATGACCCAGCAAGTAAGTGAATGGTTTGTCAAGTCGTGCGAACAAAAAGTTTATGAAACACGTGAGATCGTATGAGCGCATGTTGACTCGAAGTAGGGCGCGTGAATTGCTTTTAAAAACATAAAATAAGGGATTCGGAAAGATAAGCAATGGCAGATCGAGACCTTGACCGAATTGAGGTAGAGACCCAGCATAAAAATGGACAGAGAATAGAGGACAGTACAACAGACGATGAAGTATCGCGAGAAATAGGACATAAAACGCACCATAACGGGGATAATGTACGTCAAGGCATAGAAAACGTAAGTCAGTATACGACAGAGGAGAAGGAAAATAGAGAGACAGTCGATGAGGATTCTAACTTGCGTCTTTAATACGTAGAACCCATAGTACAAGTAATCAGAGCTCCCTCATTACAGAGTACAAGGAATGTGAGCAGAAACGTGTCACAGCACAGTTCAAAGCAATCGGTTGCAAACCAACACTTGGGCGAAAATACAGAGCGTAGGACGTCGGAAGAAAACGCAATAGGACCCACCAACCTGGCAGAATTATTGCAACAAATTATGGAAACCATGACAAGGCAAAATAAAAACATAGCGAATCAAATTCAAATTTACAATGCAAAAACCACGAGACAAATGAGTGAGATTAAAGAACAAAACAAAAAAAACAAAAATTCAGTTACACCTAAGTCATATTGTAGATGAGGCAAAATAATCTCGAGAAGTGATAGGAAACTTAGTAACAGGTCACAATCTATTGAAAACAGACATTGACAAGGTACAAGCGGACGTACAAACATTGCTTAATCACACTGAGGACGAGATCAAAACATTACGTAACAACACCCACGGAGAAGTCAAGAAACTAAAGAAACAGATAAACGAAATTACTAGACAATCAGCAGGTACACGCGTGCAATTGTTGAAAACAGTGTGTTACACAAACGTATCACAAAAGCAGCGCTGTAAAGATATGATAACCGCATAGTCAAAATAGAAGCGCAAACGAAGCGACAATTTCAGAAATTGCGAACAGAGGTGTTGCAAACCATTGAAGAGCGTAGTGAACAGGATCGAACAGGCACAGAGTCTACAACCACACCCGCATCTGTAACAGCACCGGAAAAACAAGCAATTAACGAAGATATTACGCATTTGCGATTCCAGTCACAGGGGGAAAGTAGCATATGTGAGATCAGACAGCCTGCACCGCGGGTACACGAACGTTACAGTGGACAATGTCCAATGGATCTACCACAACAGGAAAGAACGACGGGAGAAATGATCAGAAACAAAAGTGGCGAAGAATCGCGAATTTCATATGGAACTATGACGAAGTACGACAACGATCATTTCCTCACAGCGAGAAAATTTCAACACTTTCGAGAAGGAAACTCATTACATCCACGAACTTTTATTGATCAATTCCGAGTAGGATTACCAGAACACTGGACGCTAGCACACAAATTAGACTTTATATGTGCACACATGTCAGGAACAGTCGCAGAAACCATGCAGAATGTTGCAGCGACATGCCGATCGTACAAAGATTTCAGATAGAAGTTTCTCTCATGATATTGGTCCAGCGAAGCACAAAACAGAGTGAAGTACGAACTATTACAGAACCCATATTTTGAAAATTCAGGAGAGAAGAGTCCCGTGAAATTTTTCGAAGTAATGGCAAACAAAAATCAATGCTTAGATGTACCATACAGTGACAGAGAGTTGATTAAATTATGCTCGATGAAGCTACCATTGAAATACCAGCAGTCATTAGTAGGTCGCGGAGGCAATGACGTCGAAGCATTCAAAGGTATTCTAAGGGAACTAGAGTTCATATTTTCGGAAGATGACGCAAGAAAAAGAGGAAGCGCGCTTGAAAACAAAGGCAAAAAGCAGTGGAATCCACAAGACACAGTATGAAGAAACAATAATTACGAACCACGTGATAACTTCGCACCAAGAAATGACAATAGATTTCAACAAAGAACCGGTTATGGATTTATAACAGAATATGGCAATAACTATGATTCACCCAGGAACGGCAACAACTATTACAGAGGGAATAACGACAACCGGAACGGGTACTGGAGAACCAATAGACCGACAAATTATCAACAAAGAATCCACTATCAACAAGCTGAACAGGAAAAGCGAAAACAGATAGAATACGTGGAGGTAAGACCACCAAACTCCAATAAAAGTTCGAGTTGACAGCTAAGCGCCCATGCCAAAGAGAATGACGCACCGACCCAGGACAATTGCAGCACCTTGAACAGAGAAGTAAAAATCTTATCACGAGAATAGAAGAAGGAAGAAACAAATCCACAGGGACCAGATGAAAACGAAGACAAAAAAATAAGAATATCGCGTTGGTACGAAATTAATTGGGAGAATACTGACGAGAAAGATGAATTACCAGAGGCATGCACAACGAATGTAGGAGGAAAGGACGAAGTAATGAGTATTGCACAGCTATTTGAAATGGAAACCAGGGAAAGCGAATTCATTGAGGATAATGCACAGTCGACAGAAGTTGTAAATAAATTACGAGTGGGCACACAACCCAACGTATATAATGAAGGAAGTTATCAAGCGATAATTAGAGCATTTAGATGCGATTATGTCGAAGCAGCGACGAAGAAGGAGAAGACAGACGAGGATGAGGAAAAAGTAGAGGATGTAGAAGATAGCGTAAATGAAGGAAGAAATAGAGAAGAGGAAATAAAAGAAAGAGAAGTAGCAGTCGAAGCTTATCCTACAGAAAGTTCGAATTCACAAGGGAGATTCCTAAAAAGACTCATGTATGATTCAGTGGATGATTCGCTGATGCAAGATGAAGAAGAAGAGAACCAACCCTTTCAAATTCAACCAATTGTGAAGGCCATGGTAAAGCATATCCCAGTCGATATTGTAACTGATAGCGGAAGTGAACTGACTGCGATCTCAGAAAATTTATTCATGCAGTGTAATGCCAATGAAGAATTGCCAGTTCTGAAAACACGTAAGATTAAAGTAAGAGGTCCTATTAGAAACAATGCTGCGGAAGTTACGAGACAAACAAGGTTAACTCTTTCGTGCCAAGGTCAAAAGATCGAAGCCAACTTCGTGATTATATCTGAAGTAACTGTAGATTTGATTATAGGTGCAGATTTTTTAAATGAGAGACGAGCGATAATAGATTTGGGGAAAGGCAGTTTAACATTCGGAAATGTCACACTTCTCTTTGAGCAAAAGCTAAAATTAGAAGAAATACCAGTTGTAAACAAACAATTAAGAATGAAGCGAGGTAAAGAGGATGAAGAATTAGAATGGTATGCACAAAAGAAGGAATCGCCTCAACTCATGTTAGAAGTCCATAAAGAAATCGACGAAAAATTGCAAGAAGTTCGAGGTATTTCACATACTCAATATTAAATCCTGAAACTAACTCAGATTCCCCTTCAGCAAAATCAAAAGGAGTACGATTAGTTTCAGCTAAACAAGAAGCAAAAGAAGCTAAACCTAAAGGAAAAGAAATAATAATAAACCAACAGTAAAAGAGAATTAGAGGGTATTTTACGAGACAAAGCAGAGGTATTTTTACTTAAGACTGGCAGTATTAAACACTTTCAGTACAAGTTTGAAGATTAATTTTATTGCTGGTAAATAATCAGCACAATATTCCAAGATTATGTTGCAGATAAGATCGTCAGGAGAAAGAAGAATGAAGAGAGAGGAAGGTGGGAAAAAGAAAATAGTTTCAATAGTAACACCAATAGTACCATAGATTAAGGTGAAGGGATAAAGCGTAGATAGTCTAACAGCATGAAATACTAAAATGCTATACACGACGACACTATACAAAAATAAAAAAACGAATTTGAGGATTCTTGAATAGACTCCAAATATCTTAGAATTGTAACATGGAAAGGGCGCCGAAATTTGTAAAGCTTTTTAAGAAGGAGCAAAACAATGCACGTACTAGACATATGTTAGATGATTATAAGTAAAACTTTTTGTTAGAACCATTGTAAAAACTCCAGCAAGGAAGAGATGCAACGACCCACAAGTTACAACGTGAGAAGTATCAAGAAAGAAAAGGACGTAATTAGCAAGACACGAGGACAGCGAGACCATCAGAAGGCCCTTGTAGCTGAAATGGGCTGCTGTATATCTGCCAAGAGGAACCATAGAGTGCCTGAGCCCTGTAGCAATGGGACGCCGAACGACGGGACGCCGAACATCAGAAGGGTGCACGGACAGACAAGCAGACACCCGACTTTCGCCGCTCGAGCAAAAAACGGCCCGACGAGAACACCGCTTGGGCAAGCCACCGCTGGCAAAAAGATATGTGTAAGAGTCACACTACTGCTGTTAAACAGCACGCTGATGCACGAAACTGAAGAAGAACTTCCACAAAGTAAAAATTACACGCCCAAACAATTTATCAAACTGTTACTAGGAGGAGAACCTCAAAGCGACTAGTTATCAATAAATATTCCCATATCCTGCCCAGAGAAGAACCAAGAAGCAAGTAAGAAGCAAAAAAAAAAAAAAGCAGCAAGAACAGAAGTTGAAGATTCGCAAGATTGAGACCAAGAAAGATGGGTGAAGAATAGACGACATACCTTCCCAAATCCCTATCCTATTGTAAACTAGTCGTCTGCGAAATATTACAACGAAAATCGAGCGCATTCAGCGACACATAACGATGACTTTCACGCATACAAAGCCAGTAAACCACGAGATTCTGCACTCACAGCTCCATTCCATTATGGGACCTCCACAACAGCAACACACACTTGCAAAACCAACAAGGAACGACGAAAGAACCTGTACATCAAATGCTTGCCCACATACATCTCGCTCAAGTCCATCACCTTCGTGCAAAAACATTCGCCAACCTCATGCTTAAACATTCATAGGATTGTGTGAATGTGTGAAATCAAATTATGTGATGTAGGAATTGTGCAAAAGAAATGTGTGAAAAACTAAATAAGTTAAGCACACCAGACAGCTAATAAACTACAAATAAACAGTCATTGACTAAGGACTTAAGTAAAAAACAGACTATCGATAAAAATAAGTCATTAGTTCTGAAATCGACAGTATATAAAGAAACAATATGCCACTTATTTTCTCCTCATAAAAATAAAAGAATAACTGTATTGTACTTATTTTCTCCTTATAAAAACAAAGAATAAAAAATTATCTTGTTGGATGTTTTCCCTTTTTTTAACATTTGTACCATTTATTAGGATAATATCTCAATACTTGTGTATGTATATTTCTTTGTCAAAACAATTGTTGGAAATAATTCTTATTTGTTAGTGTAGCAATGTTGAAATGAGTGTCTAGAAACAAAAACATTTTACTTGGACATGATATTTAGAAAATGTGTTAGGAATACATTTTATTTAATTACTACATTTATAAAAACAATATTTGTAAGAAAATCGATGTGAAAGAGTCCTCACTTTCGATAACAAACTTCTTAAAAAAACAAACGTCACACTTAAATAAAGAAAGAAAATAATTAAAAATTAATAATAGTATAAAAATATTCTTCTCTTGTCATTTTAATTATAATGTGGAAGAATATAAAAATATAAATTAGTAATACAAACAAGCATAGAACAGAATAACATGGCTGAACAGTACGCAACAAAATTGAGATAAATTAGAAAATTTTTGACTGACTTAGACAACGATTCAATCATTGCCTAAATTCAGTGCAAAAATTAAGTTCGAAGGGTGGTGATGTGTAAGGTGTCAGGCAAATCCAACACCTTCAATGAACACCCTGACATGATAAACAAATCCAGTAGTATGTCACATAGCTCTGAATAAATCGTGACATTAAATTAACCAAAGTAATGCGAGTAACGAGTGAGCAAATGGAATACCACAGACTAACACAAGAATGCCTAAATGCATGTTGTACCTTCCCACTGTGAGACTGACACAGTTCCGAGGGGAGAAACGAGGACAGAAGCAGAGAGCAGAACCGTGTGAAGCTAGAAGGCCATATGATAAGGGACGGACTGGACACCCACGTCGCCAGCTAACCACTAGGGCACACTGCAAGTTTTAGCATGAGACTTTTTCGCATCTCTGTTACATCAAGGACTATCCCTCAGCCCATGTTAAAAGCTGGAGCCCTCCATAAAAACAGTCTAGATCTAATGATAACACAAAAAGGGCCACTACCACCCGCAAGTTTTAGCGTGAGACTTTTTCGCGTGTCTGTTACATTAGGACCACCCCCCAACCCATGTTAAAAGATAGAGCACTCCAGAAGAACAGTATAGATCTGACAATAACACTAAAAGGACCACACCAGCTGCAGGTTTTAGCATGTGACTTTTTTGCGTCTCTGTTACATTGCAAACTTTAAAAACATTGCCCCACCACGAAAAGTATAACGTTTGTCATTGGATCGACAGAATTTTAGTAGGCAGAGCTTAAGGTTAACATTGAGACCCTGATTGGTCAGATGAAAACACAGCCAACTTATGTAAATTGTAGTAAGGAGGAGAAGAGTTGCTTCCGAGATGGCGAGGTGAGCGGAGCTGTGCTGCCCGCCGCTGCCCTGTTTTGTGAGTAGAGTAAAATTTCCAATGGTAAACTTAACTGCTTTTTCGACGATATTTTACCAGCTAACTAAAAATAGGAAAGCCTTGAACCCCTTGCACTAAATTTAGTTAGTATTAAGATTGTTTTACAGGGAGTGCAGTGGAGCTGAGTCTGAGATCATTAAGTATTTGGTTATATCATCGCTAGTCTCACTGAACTCTTTTGAACTGTACATGTCATGTGTGGTCTGGCGTCTCCTTACCAGCAACAGGTCCAAGGTTCAAACTAGTCAATTCCCTAAAAAACACGCTCTGAGCGTCGTTGCAAGAAAGTGGTAGGAGACACGATATAGAACAATCAGACACCACCATGAATGTTTAGATAACTATGAATACAAGAACTTTTAAAGATTCAGTCCAAAGGTCATCCTGTACCATTGCTTCCATTCCAAAAATTCTAGCTGAGAGAGTTTAAATGCCGTCCAGTTAAAACTTTGTCAGTAACTAAAGCAAACTATATCCTTTTGTTTGCTTCATGTGTCACAAGAAGCCTCTTTTGGGGTGAGAAGGGGGGGGGCAGCTTCCAGGACGTACCCATACAGCCATCATCACAGAGGAATGTCAATTATGACAGTACGAACATCAGGACAATGCAGCATGCAGTCCCCGAGAAAATTTGCAACCTTACCTCTTCGGATAGAAATACACCACGCTGATTGAACAGCTACCGAGACAAACAGACTCAATGCTTGTCATTGGTGGAGGGGTCTTCTGTTACAAGGGCAACAGAATAGCCACCATGCTGCACAGGATTGAGTCCAGGTGTCATTGCTTATTAATAATAAATAATGTGTATAAGATATGTTTTGTATTTTAAAAACAATTGTTTGTTCCTGTGGAGACTTAGCACCAGTTCAGTTGCATGGCCACAGCTGAATTCACATGTAAGTAGGTTGCTTTTGTATATTTTAGACCACTAGATCAATCTTATAAAAAACAAAAAAGTGTTTGCTATCCCGAACATAAAAAAAACAGTCTACTATCCCTTTTACCCAATAATAATATAACATAATTATGACAATAGTAAAACATTTATTTTACATACATTTCCCGCAGGTGAATGTAATGTAATTAAATAAATGAGAGAATTAATTATTATTTAAAAAAACAATTTTAAAAAGCATGCGTACATCACTTTCTTAGCCCAAAAAATTGTCCTATTTTCAACTTTGGTGAAAAACAAGTTTTTTAAAATTATTTTTAAAACAAATTTAAAAAAAATGCTTCTTAGCCCCAAAAATTGTCCTATTTTTGACTTCTGTGAAAATGTGTTTTTTAAAATCATTTACGTTCTGCTTTAGCATCCATAAGGTTAAATGAAACAAATCAGAAATAATTTAATAAGTAACGTACTAAAATTTGAAGTTTTTAGTTTTTCTATTTCTCTTAAAATGTTTCAGAAACGTATATAAGCATGGAGTTAACACTTTTATAAAGTTTTTAAGTTTTTCATTCATTTATATAGAAGCAAATGGCAATAATTAAAATTTTTCAGTAAGTATTCTATGTTGGGCAATATACGTAAGATTCTTTTTACCATACATAATTGCATAAGCAAGTGTATCATTTGGAATTTTATCATTAAAAGTTGCACAAAGTTTCATAGTTGTTTTCTGTGTAGTTAGAACATTATTTCTGCATGTCATATTGATTACATAAATTGGATAATTATTTATAAAACTAAATGCATTATTATCAATAGCTGATTTCAGAAAAGTAATTCTTTTAAAATCAAGAAAATTAATATTCCACATTCCTTGAGGAAAAACTTCATTTTACAATTTTTAAATAAATACTCTATAGTTTAACATGATTAAAAACTTACAAATCCACTAATTGATTGTTTTTACGATTTGCTGAAATGTAACAAATACGAAGTATTGCATATCAAATTCTGTAGAGTTATAGTAATTTGTTATATCTAGTTCAAAATTGTTTTTACCAGATAATCCGGCAACTTCTTGTGTTGGAAGCTCATAAAAAGAAAATTGAATTTTGAGATTTTTAAGAATAATTCCACATTGTTCAAGTTCTTAATTTGGTTCATATTTAACAACTGGTACACGAATTTCCATAGATTCTATAACTACTTTCACTTCTTTACGAAGTGTATCTTTTATTTCAATTCCAACATAATTTTCATCAGACCAACGTAGAATTATGTCTCCGAAAGATAAACTAGTGTAAAAAATAAAGTTAAACCTCCTCCCCACATAATTTCTTTATAATCTTTAAAAAATCCACCAGGTAATGATAATGGATAATGTTCTTCATTTCTTGTCCTATTTACTTTTCCTGTATTAATTATATATCCTTCTAAACTTATTTTATCAGTAACATATGAAGGTATATGTAGTAATACAGATGAAAAAATAAAAAGAATGTTCAGTTCCACATAAGACATTATTTCCTTTCTTAACGTTATAAAATCAAACAGTTTTACTGCATAATTATCAATAAAATTATTGTTTGATTTTCCATCATAAGTTGGTTAATCTGTGCCATCATTTCCAATAATAAAAAAATTCACGTATAATTGTGCGTGATTTGGAAGATGCCAACCATCACCAATATTTATTTTTAATTTCTGTATCTTTGTTAGGAACATTTAAATTATATTTAGTTTTCTCATTCACAGGGAATGAGTAGAATTGATATCTTTCAATTTTATTCATTGTTTTAACAGTTACTTATTTATGAAGGAAAAAATTTATTACCATCAGCTAGAGCAGACTTTAGTCTATGACTAAGATATTAAGATATTTCTAAAACAACTGTTACAGTATCACCATTAAAGTCATTTAAATTATTATTATCATCACTTATAGTAACTTCTAAATCTTGAATTGTATCAAAAATAGGAATATTTACAGGATATTTTTGTTCATAATTTATTGGTCCACCAAATTCTGCATTATGTTTAAATGAAGCAATAATATTAGTTTCTTTATCAAAATGATCATTATGTTTTACATACATTCCATCAGCATAACTAAAATTTACATTTATTAAATCAAAAGGAATTATTTTAGGAACATCTTTACCTCCAGCTTTTTCATTAGGTAAAATAATTTGATAACTAAAACCAAATGAACTTCTAATACTATCTGCTACATCCACATACAATTTTACATCACTTTCAATACTTATTCTGTTAAAATTTCATCTGCTTTAATATGTATATAAGGTTTTTTCGAATGAATAAATTTTTCTTAACTTTTCAGACTATATTGACATATAGGAATTTCTATTGTTTCTCCATCACAATAAAGTTTATTATTTCTTGTTGTAATATTTGTGTTAAGAAAGTTGTATAAAAATCAACTATTGAAACATTAGTGTAACTATCATGTATTGTAACAGTCAATCTTTTTCTAAGCATTGAAGATTTATCACTAAATTGAAATAATCAACTCAGTTACTGCTGAAAAATTATTAAATAAATTAATAAAACAGATTGCGAACCTAAGGTAAGAATTCCAGGAAAATAAGTTAAAAAATACTTGGTAAACATTTACACAATTCTACTAGATGTACAATAATTGGAGCAAGTGGTTATGAAAAAACAACATTAATGATTGATTACTATATTTTAGCTCCAGGATGGTTAAAATGGAATAAAACTAATCATTTTTATGTTTATACAAATATCTTAAATCAGCCAAAGTATCAATAATTTATAAACAATCTAAAAAATTTAAGATAAAGTTTATGAAAATGTTGTTAATTTTATTGAAAGAAACGAAGAAATTATTCCTTCAGTTGAGAGTGAAGACAATTCAGTTGTGGTATTCGAAGATTTCAGTTAATGTAAGAGAATAATTTACTAGAGGCAGACACAAAAGTATAGATTACTTTTATTTAGGTCAAATGTATTCGAAAATACCTTAACAGTTAGTTAGAGAAACTAATTTTTTTAAATATCTTTGTACAAAATAATACAAATTCAAATCATATTTATCATGGATTTGTTGGCAGAGATTTAAAGTTCGATAATTTTAAAGAAATGTGTAGCAAATGTTGGAATGATGAGTTTGGCATTTTCAGACTAGATATGTCTAGAAAACCAAATGAAGGTGAGTTTAGAAATAAAATTCAACATTTTATATATCTTTAATTACTTTTATCTCTAATAAATGGACACTTTAAAAAATGTATTAGACCATGATGATGATGTTTCACTTAAACATGTAAATGAATTTAAAGAAGCTTTTGATCACTTAGAAAAATATGAAAAATCAGAAAAATAGAATCAATTTATGGACAACATTATACAAATTGTTCAAGTTCTAATGATAATGCTACATGTGGGCCAGACACATTTGGTTGTTATTATTATGATTAATGTATAAGTAAAACACCTTATTAACTTTTATAAAAATAAACATTGAACATAAACATTAAAAGTAAACTTATAACATAAACGTAAACAATAAAAGTAAATATTAAACACGAAGATAAACATAACTAATGTTTTTCTTCCTTAATAAATGTTTGTGAAGTATGATGAAGAAGGTGTTAAAGAAGGTAAACAAAATAGAAAGAAAGCTGAAGAATTAAATGAAAAATTTAAGCTTTGGAAAAAGCAACCAAAAACAGAATATGAAAAATATAAAAAGTAAGATCAACCTGCTATGTGATGCAACTGAACAAGTTAAACAAGGAATCGAAAGATTAGGAGATAATGTTCTGAAAGCAATTGAAGAAAACAGAGAAGCAGCAAAACAAATGATTCCATATCGTCATCATATAGAAGATTAGGAGATTTATCACCAATTAAACTATGAAAAGATTTGTCTGATGATATTCCTGGAAAATATGATTAACCATTAAGTGAGTCAGAATCTATTAAAGAAATATCAAGAAGAAAGAGAATCAAGAAGTTGGCAAAATGAAACTAGAAAGATAAATGAAACTAAAAAGATAAATCTTAGTGAAAGAATGTTAAAGTCTTTTAATCTTAGTCAAGATAAAGTTTTTGGTTTAAAACCTGATGGCATGTTTAATATGTCGGTATTTTACCTGTTGAAATTAGTGCAGTAAATTAAAAATTGGTGAAAAAACATATGGAGGTACAGATGGATTTCTGAGACTTTTAAACGAAAAACAAATTACTATAGATGATATGAATGAAAAACTCGATGGTGTAGATTTATCAAATTATGCAGATATATTATATCATTCAGGTGCATTGTATTCTGATAACAATAAAAAGATTAGATCAAGTAAAGGAAATAAAAATGAATGTTTGATAAACCAATTGTTGATGACTATTTTCCAAACGAAGAAGAAATTCAACTATAGATTCTTCAAGTTTTAGTTCATCAGAGAGAAAAGATAAAGGTTTAATTAAAAAATATACAGATAAATCTATTGAATATGGTTGGCTGAATGATATTAAACCGATAATAGATAGATTAGCAGTTATTCATGGTGAAGAAGTAGCTGATAATAATAATTGGTTATTACATAAATGTTAACAAATAAATTTAGTGATTTTAGAAAATTAATTTTAAGGAATTCCATACTCAATTAGATTTTTAAATAATCTTCCACATATATTTTGGAAAAGTGAAAAATATGGAAAAAGATTAGTAAATACTTTAATCATCAAATCGCCATTTGAAATGCTTCTTTTTGGATATAATTGCAGTGTTCTAGGTACAAAATTAGAAGAAAGATTCGCTAAAGGTGATAAAGGTATAAATCCATGAGATGAAGCTTGTAAAGACTTGATATTGCTTACACAGACAATAAAGATTTAGAAAAAAGACAGACAGCTGATAAAGAACTTCAATTAGCAGCAAAAGAAAGAATGTATGCAAATGATGCTTCATTTGGTGAAACAGTTGCAGCAACAGCAGTTAGAGGAATAATGTATGGAAAAGGAAAATTAGCTATTGAAATTGATGTTGATGAAAATGGTTCGGGATTGTAAATTTTTAAACTATATAACAAATCTTTATTAAATTTTTAACTATTATATGAATAACTTTGCAATTGATTATACTTTGCTACCTAGTAAAGAAACAAACCCAAAGTCAATTAATTTAAAGTCAAATAATGAACAATTAAATGCAGTTGAACCATTTTAACAAATATTCAAAAAAGGAAAAAAGAAGAGGAACTTGGTGGAAATTTTCTTGTTACATTAGCTACTGCAGTTGTTAAAAAAATTATTGACTATCTAAGCAAAAAGAAATATGGAAAAGGAGTAACACATGAAGGTTGATTGTTACCATTATTATTAGCTGCATTATCATATTTAGCAACAATTGGTTCATTAGCTGGTGGATCTGCAGCAAACGCAAATGCAGTCATAAACAAGAAGAATGAAAATAAAGAATTAGAAGAACAAAAAGACATAAATTAGATATGGAAAATAAAAAAGGATTTAATAAGTATCGTAATGCATTAAGAACTTATGATATAGAAGAACTTACTAACCAATTAAAAATTATCCACTTTTGTGGTGTATATATAATGGATGAATTAGTAAATAAGCAATTTAAAATGGAATGTGGTATAGTAAATATAATCCTGGTGCACATTGAATTTGTTGTTCTAAAAATAAAAGTAAAAAATTTGTTTTTGATTCATTTGGTGGTAATATACAAAAACAATTAGTTAACTATTTAGGAAGAAATGAACTATTTTACAATACAGAAAATATTCAGAATTTGGATGAAGTAATATGTGGTCATTTAAGTTTATTTATAATAAAATATAATAAATTATATTTTTAAAACATTTTAAATTTAATAAATGGACATTTTTGAGAATAAGATCATAACTGATGAGGAATCATCATATGATATAAGCTCATTGGAATCAAAACTTAAAAAGGATATAGAACCAAAAATAGATAATTTAATCAAACAATTCTATTAAGAATTATGAGGCATTTTCTAAATAAGTAAATCTTTTGTTGATTTTAAAGGTAGAAGAATAGTAGATATAAAAGATCCAGTAAATGGTAATGATGCTGTTACTAGACAATACTGTGAAAAGGAATATGTTACAAAACAAGAATATACAAGCATACTAACACAGTTTAATTACTATGTCAACAATACGCAATTTAATGAAAATTTAAACAGATGCATCAAGGTAATTACAAAACTTTCCGGAATTTCCTTCAATAAAGGATATAGAAAAAGCTTTTTCAGATTATTTCACAAAACAGATTTAACTCCAACTTAGAACAGTTAAGTAATCTTAAAGACAAATTATATGTTAAACAAATAATTGAATTATTTTATAATAGATGGTGAAAAAAATTTACAATTATGAATATGATTTCACACTTAAAAAGATTATAATAATTTGATAAAAATATAAATAAAGATTTAAACTTTAATGATTTTGATATAACAGTAAGTGTAACTGATAAACTATATCATGTAAATAATAATAATCAATCAATAATGGTGCATACATTGAAGTTTATAGCTTTAATATTGAAAGATTCTGTCAAAACCTTTCCTGTATATGTAAATATAACTGCAGAATTAATTCATCTGTTGTTGAACGACTGAACAGAACACTAAAAGAAAAAAATATGGAAGAAAATTGCTTTACAAGGAAATTATAAATTGATCACTCTAGTTAAAGATCTAATTAATGAATATAATAATACAAACATATTACAGTAAGAATGAAACCAATAGAAGTTAATTTTAATAACTAATATTGTCTCTAATGAAGCTGACACTAAATTTAAAAAAGGAGATAAAGTGAGAATTAGTTAACTTAAAGGACTTTTTGAAAAAGTATATACATCTAATTGGTTGTCAGAAATATTTGAAACCGAAGATGTTATTTATGCTAACCCAATTACATATAAATTAAAAGATATAAAAGTAAATTTTTATGAACAAGAACTACAGATAACAAAATATTCAGATGTATACATAGTTGAAACAGTTTTAAAAAAGAAAGATAATGAGGTTATGTTAAATGGTAAGGTTTTGATAATTCACATAACAGTTGGGTAAATACAGACAAGGTTATTTTATGAAAGTTCGGTTTGATGATAATGCAGACTAATTATATATCGATTGTTCTTGTGTATATTTATCCAACATATTAAAATAGTGCACTGACAATCCTTAAATTCTCTTTCATTCTTTCATACAGATATACTGAATTAGGATTATAATTCAATCTTGACATGTCTATTTCGATTCTATATAGTTGTTTCTGTAAATTTTTTGTTGTGTTCTAATGATATAATAGTCATATTCACATTCACCATCACCTAATGATTAAAGAATGAATGTTGGTCTTAAACTGTCATCAATTGTTTTAGGAACTACATGTGGTAATAAACTACTTATTTCTTCATTTCTTTTACCTACTACTTCTGAAGCAATATTAACTGTTTCTCTTAAATTTTGAATATGATTGTCTGTTATTTTATTTCTATCATCTTTAAACTGAATTATTTCTGTGTTTAATTTATTCGTTTCTTGTAGTTGTTGTATGCAATCACCTTTGTGTTTTATTAGATATTTATAGGCATCCATCATCTTTTTTTAAATCTTATACCCACCATTTTTTTCTAGTTGATTGTAAAACCTTATGCGTAATCCATCTTTTATATTGTTTAGCTATTTCTTTTTTGGATAAAAAAGTTAATGAATATAATCATTGTTCATTGATAAATATAGTATTTTTTGAATATTTAAATGTGTACTATTCGATAGCAGGCATTGTCCTAATAAATTTAATAATGTAATTGGGTCATCACCATCAACATATACTCTAATAGCTTTAGTGGATTAATGAATTCTACAATCTTTAGCCTTAAACCATGGATTATTTTCTACATCAATAATTATAAATACTTGTTTATTGTATGAAAGCTTGTTGTTTAACATATCTACAATCGATTCCATTTAAGAGAAATATTTTTTGTTAGTGTTGCAAAAAATAAGTCAATGTGAAATTAATAGTTTGTAACTATTATTAAAATAAATTAAAGAATTTAAATTTTTGTGTAACTAATAAAAATTATTTCTTACAAATGTAAAACCTAAACAAAATGCTGGCTTAAGAATGAGATACTTTTCAACTAATTGAGGTATGTGAAAAAGATATTGAATGTTATACTTGTTTAAGTGGTCAAAATATTAGTCAATTTCTCAAAAAAAGCTGCAAACATATTTTTAAAAAAGGAATTTTTTGATGCAAGATTACAGGAAAAATAAAATTATCCACTATGTGGAAATATTAAAAATAACGTACCAGAAAAATCTGAAAAACTGATGTTAATGCTATGTTTGATGCCCAAGATGAAGCAGAATATTAAGATGAATATGATGATAAATGGTGATGATTACTATTAATATAATTTATATGAATAATTTAAAATTATAAAAAATTACTTTTTAAAGTTCTAATATTTTTTTCTATATGAATGGAGCTTATTCAAGTTCAACAAGCTTGTTCCCCAAAAACTAAATTTTTTAAATATTTTAGTACAAAGATATTTCAGTTTACAAAAGTTGGTTATAGAACAATATGTAGGGATGTTTAAAGAAATATCAATTTAAATACAATAAAAATCGATTTGCTTGTGTAGATAGAAAAAGTGCTGTAAATATTATTTTAAATAAAATTTGTGACGAAAGCCAACTAAAAAACATACAAAAATGGAAAATAAACCTACAATTTGTAATGAAGATATAAGTGAAGAAAAAAAGGAATGTAAAATTGAAAATTTAATAGTTATTAAATAAATCCATCACATATCGTTAAACATAGTAATAAATGTAAGAAATGTAAATTAGAATATATTAAGAATAAGAATGGTGTAAAATTTAAATAATAACCCATTATGATTAATTATCTCTCATTATTTTAATTAATTATCATTTTATTAATAATAATAATAAGTTTTACAATTCTAATTAATTTTGTTTGTTTTAAATACAAGGCCAAACAGATTGATTGTTGAACTAATTGTATAAAAACTAATTGACTGTTAAACTAAAAATTAAACTAATTGTTCAAAAACTATATGATTGTTAAAGCAAACGTATAAAAAATTGATTGTTGAACTAATTGTTTAAAATCTAATTGATTGTAAAACTAATACTCTTTTCGATTAATTATTGTTTATAAAACAATCCTTGTCCATCAATTAAATAATTATAATTTTGTGAAAATAAATTCTTATATATCTATTAAAGAACTGTATAGAAGTGCAAAATGGAATTAAACACTGCTGTTTAACTAGTACAAGTTGCTAAATAAATTACATATTCATGTTATAAGACTTTGTGAATTTTGGAGAATAAATAATTTAAAAGGATAATCAATTTTATGTAAAGCTGATTTAATTAGTTTTATTAATTAGGAATGTTTAATTATTATTAGTTATTATCCAAACATTGTTAGAAATAATAAATGTAGTAAGTGAGATAAAAAACGTTTTTAAAAATAAAAATGGTAAGTGAAAATCATAATAAATATGTAATGAAGTAAGAAAATAATATACAATAATTGTTAAATTAGTAAGAAGTAAGGGCGAATCAAATAATTGTAATAAATCCAAAGCCTCGTGAAAAACACCTGAAAAAGTTCCATTTCACGATATTATGATGTTTTTCTAACTAAAGAAGATTAACCATAAAAGGAATATTTCCAATTTGTATTAATATACCTGTAAAACGAAAGGACAGTTAAGTAATAATTACCAAGTTGGAAAACCATTTCCAGCCAGATTACAAACTATAAATTTAGAAAATAATATGGATGTACTTGATCCTTATCATTTCTTAAATGCAGTAGAACCAACAATTTTTAAGATTGTTAAAGACTAATTTGAAATACATCATGAAAAAGTTGAACAATTTGGTCAACAAGCACTAAACTATACTATTTTAACAGAAAAAGATTTTAATAAAAAGTTCAAATATGTTAAAAGTCGTATTTTAGAAAAAATATCTGATTTTCAAGCACATGGATCACGATAATTGGTTTACAGCTAGCACTTAACAAATATGTACCACTAAGAGGATCATCTTATATTGATTTACAAGATAATATTAAAAAATAAGAAAACCTGTGTTAATGAAAAAAATAACGTTCAAAAGTGTTTCCAGTGGGCCATAAAATCAGCTTTGCGTCCTGTACATAATCTTACTGACAGAATAACAAAATATAAAAATGTTGGTCTTCATCTGGATAAAACATTTCAAAATATTGAATTTCCGGTACTAGTTGATAATATTCAATAATAGAAATAATAATTAATGTATCTATATATATTTGTGATTTATGTATAATACATTTTAAAAGTAAAGAAATATTAGATGAACACACATAAAATTGTTTAACTAATAAACCATTAAAAGTTGAAAAGTCAGGTGAAGGAGAATATCTATATTTTCAGAATTATAAATTTACACAAAAGATTCCCTTTGTTATTTATGCTGATTTTAAAAGTTCCCTTTAATAAGTGTATAAATCCTGAAATACAATTTACAATGATATATCAAATATATAAACAATGTGCATTCCGTTATTATATATATATATATGTATATATATATAATTATATATAGAAATTATAGACATCCTTTCGTTTATAGAGGACTATATTGTCATAAAAAATTTATAGAGTGTATAAAACAAAAAGTTGAAGAAATTCAAAGAATTTATTCCGCAATTGAAGAAATGAACTACTCAAATTTGATGAATACAAAGTGTTTCATAAATGTCCTTATACAAAAAAGAATAAACAAAGTACGTCATCCTAATCAATTAAGAGGAAAATATAATGCTCCATTAAATAATTTGTGTAAATTAAAACTAAAATAAACTCAATTTGTACACATTTATTTAAATAGTTTATCAAGTTATGATCACATCTTTTTGTAAAGAACTTGGTTATACTGATAAAGAAATATAACTTATACCAAATAACGAAAATAAATGTATTAGTTTCGCTAATCATACAAAAAAATTAAAAATGAGATTTGGTGATACATTTAGATTTATCACTTCTTCACTTGATAAACTTTCATGAAACTTGAAGAAAAATCAGTTAGAACATATTCAAAAGTATATTTCTCCAGAATTATTTAATTTAGTAATTAGGAAAGGTGTTTATCCATACGATTACATAGATTCTTAAAAAAAGTTTGAAGAAACACCATTACCAACAAAAGATAAATTTTGCAGTGAATTCAATGATTGTGGCATAAGTGATTAAGATTATTAACATGCAAAATTTGTTTGGGAAAAATCTTGGTGAATATTATGATTTGCATCTTAAAACTGATGTATTATTGTTAAGTGATGTTTTTCAAAGTTTTAGAAAGAGATGTATAAATACATATAATTTAGATTTTTACTGTGCCAGGTTTAAGTTGGGATGCAATGTTAAAAATTACTGATCAAACACATGAATTATTATATGATTATGATATGCTTCTAAATGTTGAAAAAGGAACAAGAGGTGGAATTTCACAATGTTGTAAAAATATGTAAAGGCAAATAATGAATATTTAAAAAATTATACTAATAAAGAAATAACAATTTATATAATGTGTCTAGATGCAAATAATTTATATGTTTATGCTATGAACTAACATTAACCATATGGTGGATTTAATGGGAAGAACCGAATAATTTTAATTGCACAATGATAAGTAAAATATCAAACAATAGTCAAGGTGGTTATATATATGAAGTAGATCTACCATATCTAAAAGAATTACATGAGTTACATACGAATTTACTAATAGTTCATGTATCAAAACTATTCTAGGTACAAATGTAAGTAAAATAATAACTACTTTAGATAAAAAACATAATTATGTAGTACATTATAGAAATCGTACAACAATATTTCTCTTTAGGAATGAAACTTACAAAAATACTTAAAATTTTACAATTTAAACAATGTGATTGGTTAAAGAAGTATATAGAACAAAACACACAGTTAAGAATCTTAGCTACAATTGATTTTGTAAAAGATTTCTATAAATTAATGAATAGCTATCAATTTGATAAAACTATAGAAAATATAAGAAATTAACAAGATTTAAAATTAGTTTCAAATAGTAAAATATGAGATTAACTTGTAGCTAAAAAACTTTAAACATAGAATATATTTACTGAAAATCCAGCTGATATTCACAGAAAGAAAACTAAAATAATATTTAATAAACCTATTTATGTTGGATTAGTTATACTTGATTTATCTGAGGAAATAATGTATGATTTTCATTATAGAGTTATGGAACATAAATAAGGAGAATATATTCAATTATGTTATCAAGGTACTGATAGTTATATTTATAATATTAAAACAGAAGATTTCTATGGAGATATGAAATCAATAATTGATTATTTTGACATGAGTGATTATGGAACAGATAATATATATAATATTACACAAGTAAACAAGAAAGTTGTTGGTAAATGAAAGATGAATGTAATGGAAAAATAATGGACGAATGTTGTGGTTTATGAGCAAAGATGTATGCTTATAAAGTTGTTCACAAACTGGAAAAGAAATCTAAAGAAATTAAAAAATGTTTTGTTAAAAACAGAAGGAGTTAAGAAGATTGTTTGTTTAACAGTACAGAACAATACAGAAAATTTAATTTAATTAAAAGTGAAGAACATGAAATTTATACAATTCAAGTATCACAAAAGCACCAAGTCCTCATGATAATATGAGATATGTCTTAGAAAGTAAAATAGATACATTATCATATGGTCTTTACCCATTATTGAAAATCTAATAAATAATTATATATATAAATGTAATAACATTTTTGCTTTTTAATGGCGACTATAGTCAAAAAACTCAATGATTTTAGTGTTTCGAAACAGATTAAAAACATAACTGAACTAGAGATTAATGTTTTATATAATGTTACTGACAGTGAATATTGAAATACTACATAAGGAGAAAAAAATTGTATGGAACTTAATAATGATTTAAATTTAGTGTGTCAAACAGATATAACAAATTAATTGATCCTAGGGCACTTGAAGTAATTAAAAAAGGAAAAATGAAACTGAAATATAAAGGAATGAAGAAACTTCAAAATAGAAATAATGAATTTCATGAAATAGAGTTCACAATGTGAAACTTTTAAATAATAATTTTTCTAATTAATTTTATTTTATATAAATGGATCAACACTGAGCGACAGCTAAAGTAGTCCTTAAGCTGTGCCAAGCCACAACTAAGACATTGTAGTGAATGTATGATTAAAAAAGTATTGATGAATTTTATAAAGACAAATATTGAACAGGTGGACATTGTTATGTATGTAAAGAATGCTGGAAAGAACGAAGTAAAATTAAAGTTACTTGTGAAAGTGGTAGAACTATAAACAAGAATAATCTTAAAAAACATTGACTAACAACTACTCATAATAATCTAATAGCTGCTAAAACAGAAAGTAAATAATTTTATATACTTATTCTTGTATATAATTGTAAAAAGCACGTTTTTTTCAAAAGTCAAAATTAGGACAATTTTTTGAAATAATAAAATGTTGTAAAAATACTTTTGTATATACTTATTCTTCATATAATTTTTAAAAACCAGTTTTTCACAAAAGTCAAAATAGGACAATATTCATGGCTAAAAAATGATGTATTCATGCTTTTTTTAAAATTGCTTTTTTAAATAACAGTTTATTCTCTAATTTATTTAATTACATTACATTCACCTATGGGAAATGTATGTAAAAGAAATTTTTATACTCTAGTTATTATTATATTATTGTAATATATTATATTATTATTAAGTAAAAGGGATAGTAGATTGATTTTGTATGTTCTGGATCGTTAGATCAATCTTATGGAAAATGAAGAATTGTGAGTGTTACCGAGTAATTTTTTATTTTTTATAAGATTGGTCTAGTTGTCCAGAACATACAAAAGCAATCTACTCGAATGTATAATGAACTGATTTGAAGCATTGCTGCATATGACATTATTGCAATCAGTGGATGATAAGTCAACCAGAAGTCATTTCTGAAAATAAGTATTTGTGGGGTTGGTGTTTTCTTATATGAAAGCATATAATATATCAAATATTTATTAATGTTGTGCTATATATATATATATATATATATCAGTTCATGACATCCAGCCCTACAGCCCTACAAATTTACTGTCTGTGATGGACACATGTCCAGATCAACTGCTCTCAAAATTCTGCCATCTCTCTTCCCACATCCACCACTTCTGGCAGCTCACCTCCAACTATGCAATGCTACGTGCTGTTAACAGCCAACTGCCCAACACTACAATAGCGACTATTGCAACAATACTGACCAGTCTCAGACTACACACAGTACAGTCACTGATTTTCATTTAGAGCGCAATGTGGCGTTACCAATAAAAAAACCTAAACAGCCTACTTACATAGCCTCCATGCCCCACAAAAAATTTTACGAATTGTCTTGGGCACTGGCCAATACATATTTGTTAATTTATTTTTACAATTACAATAACAAAGAAATCAAATGCACACACTTATTGATATAATTTTGGTCAAAAGATAAAATTTTCTTACAGTCCATAAAGACAGTCCTGATCATTCATCAAAGTAAAATTAAAGTGTATTTTTTTTCTCAAGGTCTGACCAGTAAAAGAAAATGCATATGAAAGTAATGGATTTCCATGCAGTCTTGAACAAGTAACATTAACCTATACCTTTCACAAATCACTTACCTCACCAAAAATCTTCGTTACTCGAACTACTGCAATACAGTGAGCACCACTACTGCCAGCTAAATAAAAGATTCAAACTATGGAAGTCAGTAACTACTGATAGGCACAGTTAGCAAAAGAAAGATTTTAATAGAGAACAAACAATGTATTTACCTTTATAGTCATAATATATACATCAGTTCATGACACCAATTCTTACAAATTTCAAAACTCCGCCATCTCTCTCCCCACGTCCACCGCTGCTGGCGGCTCACCTCCAACTGCGCAACGCTAAGCGCTGTTAGCATCCAGCTGCCGCTGCCCAACACTACAATGGCAGACAACAATGCAAACCAGCCACAGACTGCACACAGCACAGCCAGTGATTTTTATACAGAGCGCTAGGTGGTGGTGGCGTTACCAATGAAAAAATCTAAACAGCCTACTTACATAGCCCCAATGCTCCCCACAAAAAAAAATTTACAAATTGTTTTGGGCAGTGGCCAATACAGATTTGAAAATTTTTTTCATAATTACAATGACAAAGAAATGAAATGCACATACTTATCGATACAATGTTGGTCAAAAGCTAAAATTGTCTCTCACAGTCCATAAAGACAGTCCTGATCATTCATCAAAGTAAAATTGCAGTGTTTTTCTCAAAGTCTGAGTAGTAAAAGAAAATGCACACGGAAGTAGTGGATTTCCATGCAGTCTTGAACAAGTAGTGTTGTCCATCCAACGGAAAGACAGTGCTGACTCTTGACATGCAGATAGGTAATGGACCACAACAGAGCAAACCCACAGCAGCGTCAGTCAAAGTTTTGAAGAATATTGGTAGGTAGGTTATCACAGAGCAGACCCACTGTATTCCTGGTAGAGATTATGGTATTGGTGGGCCACCAGAGGTGCAGACCCACTGCAGTCCTTGTAGAAATAATGGTATTGGTGAGTCATCAAAGGTGTAACCCACTGTAGTCCTTGTAGAGATGGCAAGCAGCCATCCATTGCGACTGTGCAGGTTCACAATCGCCATCGAAAAGTCTTGTGGAGAATGTATCAAGTCCATAAACCACCACTTGTGCACGTACAAAGTTTTTGGAATTGTCCTTAGAAGCAGCAATGCTGTTAATCAGTCCCTTACTGAATTATCAACACATATGCAAGCTCTAACAGTCCTCTTTTTTCACGTATTGTGCATATACTATGACCAACAGATAAGTGTGCACTGAAATATAACTTAATATGATGAACTGGTGTCAATTACAATTTTATATCATGAGAATACAATTACAAAGGTACAGAAAACATCATTAAAACATAATAAAACAGATAACATTTGTAGTAATACAGGCTTTACAAAAGAATCTTAGTAACATATACATCAGTGTTACAGGAATTATGACATAAGTAAATAAATAAAATAATGAGAATTGCATATAACATTAATTTCACACATGAGCATTAAAACAGAACAGAATAAATAATGTGTAAACATCTTTACAAAGTAAATAACACATTATTAGAAAAATTCTACAACATAACTCTCATCAGCTAAACACATAAAGACAGGAAGAACACAAATACCCAAGGGTACACAAACACATAGAAGGATAACAGAAAAGGAAATGACAGGCAGGGTTTGTTTTACTGCAGTATTTTGCATGGAGATCTCCCTTCGTTCATCATTATTTCCAAAAAGTCCTATCTAAGCCTGCTTTCTGTATTCTATTCATCCTCTTTCAAAATAATTATTCTTCATTGTACAGTACCTTTTCTTTTACAAACTTTTTTTGTATAACTTCCGAATGCATTTCTTCCAATTCATCATAGCTCATTCTGTTATACAGCCTACCCCCTCTTAAGCTAACTTAAATCTACTGAGCTCAAATGCATAAACTAAGGGAAGAGGAAATGCAGCAGCCCAATACAATTAATAGAAACAGCAATGAAAAAAATACAATTTGGCAAAGCTAGAAGCAGTAAATGTAAATTAGCAAAGGAAATGCAACATTACAACAAATATGAGCCAATGTGCAGCAACAAGAATAATAAATCAGTAGTAAAACTGGCTTAACTGAGTAAAACAAAGTGAAATTTAGTAGCACTATGCCTGGCAAACAACAGCAGCAATTACTATAACTTATACCTAAACATGGCAAAGCTAAAGCAGAAAGAATATTTGAGTAAAGGCGTTTGACACAGTTCCCCACAGTCATTTAATGAACAAAGTAAGAGCATACGGACTAACAGACCAATTGTGTGATTGGATTGAGGAGTTCCTAGATAACAGAACGCAGCATGTCATTCTCAATAGAGAGAAGTCTTCCGAAGTAAGCGTGATTTCAGGTGTGCTGCAGGGGAGTGTCATAGGACCGTTGCTATTCACAATATACATAAATGGCCTGATGGATGACATCGGAAGTTCACTGAGGCTTTTTGCAGATGATGCTGTGGTGTATCGAGAGGTTGCAACAATGAAAAATTGTACTGAAATGCAGAAGGATCTGCAGTGAATTGACGCATGGTGCAGGGAATGGCAATTGAATCTCAATGTAGACAAGTGTAATGCGCTGCAAATACATAGAAAGATAGATCCCTTATCATTTAGCTACAAAATAGCAGGTCAGCAACTGGAAGCAGTTAATTCCATAAATTATCTGGGAGTATGCATTACGATTTAAAATGGAATGATCATATAAAGTTGATCGTCTGTAAAGCAGATGCCAGACTGAGATTCACTGGAAGAATCCTAAGGAAATGGAATCCGAAAACAAAGGAAGTAGGTTACACTACGCTTGCTCACCCACTGCTTGAATACTGCTCAACAGTGTGGGATCCGTACCAGATAGGGTTCATAGAAGAGATAGAGAAGATTCAACAGAGAGCAGCGCGCTTCGTTACAGGATCATTTAGTAATCGTGAAAACATTACGGAGATGATAGATAAACTCCAGTGGAAGACTCTGCAGGAGAGACGCTCAGTAGCTCCGTATGGGCTTTTGTTAAAGTTTCGAGAACATACCTTCACCGAAGAGTCAAGCAGTATATTGCTCCCTCCTACGTATATCTCGTGAAGAGACCATGAGGATAAAATCAGAGAGACTAGAGCCCACACAGAAGCATACCAACAATAATTCTTTCCACGAACAATATGAGACTGGAATAGAAGGAAGAACCGATAGAGGTACTCAGGATACCCTCCGCCACACACCGTCAGGTGGCTTGCGGAGTATGGATGTAGATGTAGATGTAGAAGGCACACACTAATGGCTTTTTTCCAGGCGACTGTCGCGCAGCTGGATGCCAACGACGCTTTACGTGAAGGTCACTTAACTTTCTTACTGTAATATTTATGACAGCAGCGACAAACTCATATAAAAAATTTCACAGGCGGAGAATTTGCTTTACAAATGTGTAGAAACAAAATCCTGTAAATATAACGGTATCCAAAAAGTTTTTGCTGGCATTGTGATAAATTCACACATTTACACACGTTTCATAACTCTTAAAGTACTATTCTTTGTTTCCAACATCTTTTTCCACAAATCAGAGTCCCTAACCACTACTCATTATTCCTTACCTTATTACACATATACATATTCGTCGAAACTTCTTCAATATTTCATCATAATAAATAAATAGCATAATGAAATTCCTCATACAGCATCCACTTATTGATCATAAACATACTTCAACAGCATAATACACATTTTCATCATAATAATAACATCATAAAAACTCAGCCAAATCTCAAAAACGTCGTAGTTTTCTACAATAATTTCAAAACCTAAAGAAAATTCTCTGCTCTTTTCAATAGTGTCACCTACCTCAAACGTACTTTATAAATCATGATTCTATACCAAATACATCATTCAAAGCTCTCATAGTTTCACAGTGGTTCCGAAAAAATATGAACAGTTCACAAAGTACAGACAAAATACAATTTCGTAAGTGTGAAGTTATCCAACTGTGTAATCACGAAAACATCTGTCACTGATGTAGTAAAAAAAATGTTTGTCTCTCTCTCAGTTAAATGAACAGATAGCTGTGTAATTTATGTGTTAGAGAAATATGATACCTCTGTGTAAAGTTGTATAAGCAAATACCATATTAGCTAGGGCTAGACACATGGTACACAAAGTAAGTGTGTACCCCCTTGAGGATTAATGTAATTATACCATCAGGTGTTACAGTTTGTAGCAATGGAATAAAATGTATCAAGGAAAACTTTCTTTGTAATTCAAAAATCTTTAAAAATAAATGTTTTAAGTACAAAATTAATCACTCAAATGCATGTCCTGTAGCGCTAAATGTGCGTTTTGCTGTAAGATAATTCTGTGGAAGTGTCGTAGTTATCGTGCTCTGTAAGCAAAGTTCTGCTGAAGTCAATGTACTCACCTCATCATAAACAAAAGTGAAATGCTTTGCATATAGATATCGTAGTTATTATGCTTATTGCCTTGATGAAGAAAGTACTATACTGTAGCGTATTGTTGTGCTATGGAAAAAGCTGTCTCATTGTAGGTATACCACCAAAGTTACTAATAAAACATGTTTCACTTTCCAGAATAATACATAAAAACTGTGCAGATATAAAACAGATACACCTCAAAAACAACAATGTAAATTGTGTCACACATTACTAGGGTCCTGATACAATCGTGTAGCTGTCAAAGAAACCAAATACTAAGTCATCTTTAATCTCACAGAAAGTACTTCAAATAAAGAATGTCTTTGAAGTATACCAAAATGTAGCATTAAAATCTCATTAGGGGTATCTGTTCTAAGTATGTAAGCCTTATAGTCGTTACATAATCGTGCAACTAACAAGCAAGAATGTACACACACAGAACCACTGTGTCCTCTGTTCACTATCACAATGCAGTGGTAATTACTCTCTAAATATGTTCCCTAGGTTCTAGATTGGATAGTTAGCTTCAAAACATTGTTGCATGATAACAGCTTCTAAGTGTGACAACGCGTACTAGTAGCGTGAAGTGAAACTTTTTATGGCAAAGACTAAGTTAAAAAGCAAATTATCTCTCAATAAATGGTTTTACGGCTGAAATATGCTGCAATCCTTTACCCTTTCTAGTATGCAGATTTTCAACTTCAAAGTAATTATCATGATGTATACGTCAGTAAGGAATGCTAATATTTTTCTCAAGCGTAGCGTCTGTTATTTTTCTCTGAGCCAGCCTGCGCACGTGGCTGCCTGCGGTGCGAGTCATTGTCTGTCTCTTTGTTGGCGTGCGTCGTTCCTGGAATTTGCAGATCTAACTTCTACAAATTCACCTTCACGAGAAGGATCTGCCCTGTTTGAATTTCACCAGTTCTGATGAAATTCAGGTCTGTCGTTATGACTGTATCATCTGTCGTCATGTCGGTAATTTCTGTAATTAATTTCTTGTCAGTCACGTGGTGGAGGACTTCTCCCTGAGTCGTAACTGTGCGCTGGACCGTTGCGTCTGAAGTTATTCTGTCTCCCTTGATAATAATTATTTTGGTTCCCATAATGTCTGTTTATATGGCTGTCTCTGTCATATTCATTACTATGGAAATGCTATCTTTCTCTGTAATTATTACTCTGCCAACGGTTGTCATACGGGTGGTGTCTGTTTTGGTCACGATTTGCTTTATAAGAATAGCCTTGTCCTGTCCAGTTATTATTTCTGTCATCACGGAATTGTGAAGGGTGTAACCTGTAATTGTTGTGCTCCTGTTTTAGCGTTCAGCGATTGTCAGTGTCAATTTCCAATTCTTATATATATATATATATATATATATATATATATATATCCTTTTTTTGGATGGAATGGACAAGGTACAGTACTAGAAGTGGCTAAAGAATGTCTTGGAACAGTTGTGTGTAAAAGTAGGATGAAGCAAAGAGCTTGTTGGACACAGTCAAGGCAACCTGTAAAAGGAAAAAGAAGGCATATCAAAAATGGCTACATACTAGAACTCAGGTAGACAGAGAAAGTTATGTTGAAGAAAGTAACAAAGCCAAACAGATCATTGCAGCATCCAAGAAGAAATCTTGGGAAGACTTTAGAAACAGGTTGGAGACTATGGGTCAAGCTGCTGGAAAACCATTGTGGAGTGTAATTAGCAGTCTTTGAAAGGTAGGTAAGAAGGAAATGACAAGTATTTTGGACAGGTCAAGAAAACTGCTGGTGAATCCTGTGATGCCCTGGGCAGATGGAGGGAATATTTTGAAGAGTTGTTCAATGTAGGTGAAAATACGATCAGTAATGTTTCAGATTTCGAGGTAGAATGGGATAGGAATGATGATGGAAATAGAATCACATTTGAGGAAGTGTAGAAAATGGTCAGTAGATTGCAGTGTGGATGAAATTAAGTCGAAACTCATCAAATACAGTGGAATGTCAGGTCCTAAATGGCTACACAGGATAATGGAAATGGCATGGGAGTCGGGACAGGTTCCATCAGACTGGGCAAAAAAAGTAATCACACCAATCATTAAACATGGAAACAGAAAAGATTGTAACAACTACAGAGGTATCTCTTTAATCAGAGTTGTGGGTAAAATCTTCTCAGCCATTGTTGAAAGGAAAGTGCGAGTATTAGTTGAGGACCAATTGGATGAAAAACAGTGTGGCTTTAGGCCTCTTAGAGGTTGTCAGGACCAGATCTTTACCTTACAGAAAATAATGGAGAAGTGTTACGAGTGGAACATGGAACTGTATCTATGCTTTATAGATCTAGAAAAGGCATATAACCAGGTTCCTAGGAGGAAGTTATTGTCTGTTCTACGAGATTATTGAATAGTAGGCAAACTTTTGCATTCAATTAAAGGTCTTTACATGGATAGTCAGGCAGCAGTTATACACTCCTGGAAATGGAAAAAAGAACACCGTGAATTCATTGTCCCAAGAAGGGGAAACTTTATTGACACATTTCTGGGGTCAGATACATCACATGATCACACTGACAGAACCACAGGCACATAGACATAGGCAACAGAGCACGCACAATGTCGGCACTAGTACAGTGTATATCCACCTTTCGCAGCAATGCAGGCTGCTATTCTCCCATGGAGACGATCGTACAGATGCTGGATGTAGTCCTGTGGAACGGCTTGCCATGCCATTTCCACCTGGCGCCTCAGTTGGACCAGCGTTCGTGCTGGACGCGCAGACCGCGTGAGACGACGCTTCATCCAGTCCCAAACATGCTCAATGGGGGACAGATCCGGAGATCTTGCTGGCCAGGGTAGTTGACTTACACCTTCTAGAGCACGTTGGGTGGCACGCGATACATGCGGACGTGCATTGTTCTGTTGGAATAGCAAGTTCCCTTGCCGGTCTAGGAATGGTAGAACGATGGGTTCGATGACGGTTTGGATGTACCGTGCACTATTCAGTGTCCTCTCGACGATCTCCAAAGCCTGTGTAGGAGATCGCTCCCCACACCATGATGCCGGGTGTTGGTCCTGTGTGCCTCGGTCGTACGCAGTCCTGATTGTGGCGCTCACCTGCACGTCGCCAAACACGCTTA
This sequence comes from Schistocerca gregaria, assembly GCF_023897955.1. NCBI lineage: Eukaryota > Metazoa > Arthropoda > Insecta > Orthoptera > Acrididae > Schistocerca > Schistocerca gregaria. Next base: position 692,702,625 of record NC_064922.1, on the reverse strand, counting down.
CGACCATCATTGGCACCAAGGCAGAAGCGACTCTCATCGCTGAAGACGACACGTCTCCATTCGTCCCTCCATTCACGCCTGTCGCGACACCACTGGAGGCGGGCTGCACGATGTTGTGGCGTGAGCGGAAGACGGCCTAACGGTGTGCGGGACCTTAGCCCAGCTTCATGGCGACGGTTGCGAATGGTCCTCGCCGATACCCCAGGAGCAACAGTGTCCGTAATTTGCTGGGAAGTGGCGGTGCGGTCCCCTACGGCACTGCGTAGGATCCTACGGTCTTGGCGTGCATCCGTGCGTCGCTGCGGTCCGGTCCCAGGTCGATGGGCACGTGCACCTTCCGCCGACCACTGTCGACAACATCGATGTACTGTGGAAACCTCAAGCCCCACGTGTTGAGCAATTCGGCGGTACGTCCACCTGGCCTCCCGCATGCCCACTATACGCCCTCGCTCAAAGTCCATCAACTGCACATACGGTTCACGTCCACGCTGTCGCGGCATGCTACCAGTGTTAAAGACTGCGTTGGAGCTTCGTATGCCATGGCAAACTGGCTGACACTGACGGCGGCGGTGCGCAAATGCTGCGCAGCTAGCGACATTCGACGGCCAACACCGCGGTTCCTGGTGTGTCCGCTGTGCTGTGCGTGTGATCATTGCTTCTACAGCCCTCTCGCAGTGTCCGGAGCAAGTATGGTGGGTCTGACACACCGGTGTCAATGTGTTCTTTTTTCCATTTCCAGGAGTGTAGTTGACTGTTGCTCCTGGGGTATCGGCAAGGACCATTCACAACCGTCTCCATGAAGCTGGGGTATGGTCCCGCACACTGTTAGGCCGTCTTCCGCTCACGCCCCAACATCGTGCAGCCCGCCTCCAGTGGTGTCGCAACAGGCGTGAATGGAGGGACGAATGGAGACGTGTCGTCTTCAGCGATGAGAGTCGCTTCTGCCTTGTTGCCAATGATGGTCGTATGAATGTTTGGCGCCGTGCAGGTGAGCGCCACAATCAGGACTGCATACGACCGAGGCACACAGGACCAACACCCGGCATCATGGTGTGGGGAGCGATCTCCTACACTGGCCGTACACCTCTGGTGATCGTCGAGGGGACACTGAATAGTGCACGGTACATCCAAACCGTCATCGAACCCATCGTTCTACCATTCCTAGACCAGCAAGGGAACTTGCTGTTCCAACAGGACAATGCACGTCCGCATATATCCCGTGCCACCCAACGTGCTCTAGAAGGTGTAAGTCAACTACCCTGGCCAGCAAGATCTCCGGGTCTGTCCCCCATTGAGCATGTTTGGGACTGGATGAAGCGTCGTCTCACGCGGTCTGCACGTCCAGCACGAACGCTGGTCCAACTGAGGCGCCAGGTGGAAATGGCATGGCAAGCAGTTCCACAGGACTACATCCAGCATCTCTACGATCGTCTCCATGGGAGAATAGCAGCCTGCATTGCTGAGAAAGGAGGATATACACTGTACTAGTGCCGACATTGTGCATGCTCTGTTGCCTGTGTCTATGTGCCTGTGGTTCTGTCAGTGTGATCATGTGATGTATCTGACCCCAGGAATGTGTCAATAAAGTTTCCCCTTCTTGGGACAATGAATTCACGGTGTTCTTATTTCAATTTCCAGGAGTATATATATATATATATATATATATATCAGTTCATGACATCCAGCCTTACAAATTTACTGTCTCTGATGGACACACGTCCAGATCATCCGCTCTCAAAATTCCGCCATCTCTTTCCCCACATCCACCACTGCTGGCGGCTCACCTCCAACTGCGCAACGCTACGTCCTGTTAACAGCCAACTGCCCAACACTACAATAGCGACTATTGCAGCAATGCCGACCAGCCTCAGACTGCGCTACGTGGCGTTACCAATAAAGAAAACTAAACAGCCTACTTACAGTGTGTGATGTTCTTAGATTAGTTAGGTTTAAGTAGTTCTAAGTCGAGGGGACTGATGACCTCAGATGTTAAGTCCCCTCTACAGTCGCAGTTTCGAATCCTGCCTCGGGCATGGATAAGTGTGATGTCCTTAGGTTAGTTAGGTTTAAATAGTTCTAAGTTCTAGGGGACTAATGACCTCAGAAGTTAAGTCCCATAGTGCTCAGAGCCATTTTTTGTTAAGTCCGCTAGTGCTTAGAGCAAATTGAACCATTTTTTTAAAAATTTCATTAAAGGCTGCTTCAACTTTTCTGTGTGCTGAATCTGCATTGTTGACGACAATTAATTTTTCTTCACATTACTCCTACAACCATTTCTCTCTACTTTCCTTGGACTCCCCATTCACTTCAAGAGACTGACAACACTTCGAGCTATCTGGCTACGCTGTGTTGTTCTACTTGTGTAGACTAGTGCGTTTATTCCTCCCAGATGCTCAGTCCGAATTTCAGCTCCGTACAGTCATTACGTGATTTCTGAGAGCGCCTTTAGTGAAATGTGTTTTTGTTGTATGTTACGAAAGTGGAACAGCAGAAACTGGAGCAACGTTACGACATCAAATTTTGTGTTAAAACTTGGTAATCCGCAAGTGTGACATTTGAAAAGTTGAAACAGGCCCATGGGGAACATTCCTTGTCAAGAGCACAAGTTTTCCGCTGGTACTCAAAATTTTTCAAGGCCGCAGACACTTTCAAGATGAACGTCGCTCAGGGAGACCTTTAACATCAGAAACCAACGGGCTTCGACAGTGTACCTACTCCTTTGAGAATAGACCGACGTTCAACAATAAGGTTGGTGCGTGACCTCTTAAACACTTTAACCGTACTTCAAATTTTGACCGAAGTTTAGGACATGCAAAAGGTTTGTGCCAAAATGGTGCCTAAAAATCTCACAACTGAGATGGAGAACAATCTGAGAAACTTGTGCATTGGTATTGTTGAGAGGACTGCCAATGACCACGAATGGTTCAGTTGTGTGATCTCAGATGATGAATTCTGGACTTTTTAGGATAATCCCGACACAAAGCGGAAAAGTAAGGAGTGGCACACTGAGACATCTACTCGAGCGAAAAGAGCTCGAATTAGCGAATCAAAGATCAAAACAGCTCTTATTTGCTCTTTTGGCGGAAGGAATATCGTGCACGAAAAATTTGTGGCTTCAGGACAAACTGTCACTCAAATGTCTTACAAAGATATCCTCTAAATACTCAGGAGACGGATTAATCGAGCGAGACCAGACACTGCAGACAACTGGATGATGTATCATGAGAATGCTCCATGTCACACGGCCACTTCCATCATGGAATTTTTTTTATCTCAGAAGGTATTCCTGTTGGTCTACTCCCCCTCCCTGTTCGCCTGATCTGAGTCCTTGTGTCTTTTCTCTTTTCCCAAAACTGAAAAATGTCTTAAAAAGACGTAATTTTGGGACCCTGGAGAACATTTAAAATGATGTGACAGACATGTTAAAGACCCTACTAGCTGAAGCGTTTCAGATTTGCCACTAAGGCTGGGAACGACTCCGCCGGTATATAGCTACCGAATGAAACTACTTTGAAGGAGACAACATTGTTGTTTGAAAAAAAAAAATAGAAACTTTGGCAGATTACAATATCAGTCTCAGTACCTTTTTCACACACTACGTTTAACGTGATATTCCTGTCTTTTCCCGAACATTTTTATACCTCCTTCTTTGACCGATTAGATGGTTTCCTCTGTTACCCAAGGTTTCTTCTCAGTTGCTTTCTTTGTATCTATATTTGCCTGTTAGACGTCTGTGATTGGCCTTTTTACCACTCCTCTTAAAGTGATCCGTCTACTGTAGTATCCATTATCGCAGTATCTACAGCCTCAGAAAATTTTAAACGCGCGTCATCATTCGTCGATACTGCATTATCATTTGTCGATAATGAGTCATATGGGAGATACTCTCTTACACCTCACCCTACTCTTCATCATTACTGAATTGTGTCCTGAATCTATATCATTTCCAAGGTGCACCTTGCAGTGTAATATCTGTTTCAGAATCTCTGCCTCACCATGACGTGGGCCCTCAACCAGTGGCATATTCCCTTTGTCTCCAGACCGTTTCACAGTCATTCTCCTCTCTTATTCCTACTACTGTGCATATATTCTCCTATAACTTTATCCTCTATTCCTTCCCCTGCCACAGCGTTCCAGTCCATCATGATTATTAGATTTTTACCTCTCTTTACACTATGGGACTTAACTTCTGAGGTCATCAGTCGTCTAGAACTTAGAACTACTTAAACCTAACTAACCTAAGGACATCACACACATCCATGCCCGACGCAGGATTCGAACCTGCGACCGTAGCGGTCGCGCGGTTCCAGACTGTATCGCCTAGAACCGCTCGCCCACCCTGGCCAGGAATACTTTCTGTCTCTTCGAATTTTATATCTGCCATCGGCATGTATACGTGGACTACCGTTGTTGGAGATGGTTTGCTGTTCATTCTGTCGAGAGTAATCTTTTCACTGAACTGTTCGCAGTAACTCAATTTTTGCCCCACTTTCTTGTTTATATTGAATGCTACTCCCATTACACCATCCTCTGCTGCTGTTAATATGACAATACATTTGTCTGGCGAGAAATTATCTTCTTTTCATTACACTTCGCTGACATTCACTATTTCTAGACTGAGCATTTCCATTTTCCTTTTCAGATTTTCTGCCTCCCGTACTAAGTTCCAATTTCTGGCATTCCACGCTCCGACTTTTCGTTGGTTGTTCAATCCTTTTTTCTCATGGTTAGTGTCTCATTGGCAGTCTCCTCCTGGAAATCTGAATGGGATACTAACCTGGAATCTTTTGCCACTGGAAAAAATGTGACACTTTTTTATTACAGGCCACCTTTCCTGTAATAAAAATTATGTGTCTGCAATGCAGCCGCTTCCATTGCTTTCTGCAGTCTGATGCCCTTACTCACTATTCTTTCTTCAGTCTTTTTGGGGCAGTTTCCCGTCCCAAGATCAGAAGGGTGTCCCGAATCTGTCCTCTCCTCCGCTCTCTTTCACAAGGCCACTGGCAGAACGAAGATGTCTCGCTACCGTAAATCTTCGGCCGTCACTGTTCGTGCTTTTTATTCAAAATTTAAGTCGCAACTCAAATCGAACACGGAACCAAGGCGAATGATGCTATCCCAAGAGCAAAGCAAACTTTACAAAATATAGGTTTAAAAAATACATAATGTTATCTTCAAGTTCATTTCCCTACTATAGACATTCTACAGCATTTGGACAAAAATTTGGAAACACAAAAAGAAAGACAACACTTTACCATGCCTAATACGCTTTAAGAAACCCAGTGGCATTCAGATCAGCTTCCAGCCATCTCACAATGGAGAAATACTGGTCCTGTACCGTTTTTAAAGGGCTCTCGCACCATTCTGCCTGCAGAAATGTTGTAAGTCCAGATACCGATGATGGAGGTGGATAGCATCACACGTCAGTCTCTCCAAGGGGTACCGCGAAGGCTGAATAATATTGTTATCTGGTGAATGTTGTTGCCAGGGAAGACGCGACGATTCATCCCAGTGCTCACAAAAGCAGACCCTTGACGATACGAGCTGTGTGAAGGGACGCTGTCGTCTTATAACACATGAATACCATTGACGAAAAAAAAAATGTACCTTGGGATCGATCTGATCAGCTAAAATTGACATGAAATCCTTGACCTAATACAGTAGAGTAAACAGAGGCCCAGTGGAATTCCACGACATGGATATCCAAATCATCACCAAACCTACACCATGTTTCGCGCTTTGGACGTAAACTCCGCCGAAATTTGAAAACAATTTGAAATTAGACTCATCCGACCAAATGTCCATAGTTCATAATCCAGGTTCCATGGTTTCGGCACCACGTTTTCCTGTTACGGGCCTTTGAATCACTGACGAGTAGTTTTTGAATTCCAGATCGCCCTGCACTTCTCCGCTCGAACAACTTCCTTTGTGTTTGTTTGGTGCTAACTGGTTTCGTGAGTGCGACGTTTGGTTCTGCAGTGACATTTGAAACGACGTCCTCATATTTTTCCTAATAATCCTCTTCAATTATCATCTGCCATTATCGCTCAGTACAAACTTTAATCAGAGCTGTGACTTAGCGGACGATGTTTCTCCGCTTTTCGTGCGTGAGGCATGTCTTGGATATGGTGCCTCTTGATACACCAGACACTTCAGCTATCTTGGTTACAGATGAACTCACCATATGACCACCAACAATTTGCCCACTTTAAAAATTAACTTACCCCTGACGTAACGGACATACAGCTACACAAAACAGTGTTTTGACCACGACTGACACTTGCAAAGTATTAGGAAATTGTACAGATACCGTTCGTGATCAAATACAACAGCGCAATCTGCAGGCTTGGCTACAATCTGTTTCTCACTGTGCTTCCATGTTTTGGTGGAACCCCTGCAAGTACGGCTTACAGGTTTGACCTTTCTCTCTGTTGCTTAGTACTGGCTTGCCTCTCTACCTTCTTAAGTTGCGGTCTCTGAACGTTTTACGCATTTGCCATCCTCTCTCACTTGCTGGATATTGTTAACGTCACTGTTGATTTACGCTGAAGCGCCAAAGAAATTGATATGTTGTTGTTGTCTTCAGTCCTGAGACTGGTTTGATGCAGCTCTCCATGCTACTCTACCCTGTGCAAGCTTCTTCATCTCCCAGTACTTACTACAAACTACATCCTTCTGAATCTGCTTAGTGTATTCATCTCTTGCTCACCCTCTACGATTTTTACCCTCCACGCTGCCCTCCAACACTAAATTGGTGATATTTCGATGTCTCAGAACATGTCCTACCAACCGATCCCTTCTTCTAGTCAAGTTGTGCCACAAGCTCCTCTTCTCCCCAATTTTATTCAATACCTCCTCATTAGCTATGTGATCTACCCATCTAATCTTCAGCATTCTTTGTAGCATCACATTCCGAAAGCCTCAATTCTCTTCTTGTCTAAACTATTTATCGCCCACGTTTCACTTCCATACATCCCTACACTCCGTACAAATACTTTCAGAAACGACTTCCTGACATTTAAATCTAGAGTCGATGTTAACAAATTTTTCTTCTTAAAAAACGCTTTTCTTGCCATTGCCAGTCAACATTTTATATTCTCTCTACTTCGATCATCATCAGTTATTTTGCTACCCAAATAGCAAAACTCCTTTACTACTTTAAGTGTCCCATTTCCTAATCTAATTCCCTCGGCATCACCCGACTTAATTCGACTACATTCCATTATCCTCGTTTTGCTTTTGTTGGTGTTCATCTTATATCCTCCTTTCAAGACACTGTCCATTCCGTTCAACTGCTCTTCCAAGTCCTTTGCTGTCTCTGACAGAATTACAATGTCATCGGCGAATCTCAAAGTTTTTATTTCTTCTCTATGGCTTTTAATACTACTCCGATTTTTTCTTTTGTTTTCTTCACTGCTTGCTCAATATACAGATGGAATAACATCGGGGAGAGGCTACAACCCTGTCTCACTCCATTCTCAACCACTGCTTGCCTATCATGCCCCTCAACTCTTATAACTGCCATTTGGTTTCTATACAAATTGTAAATACCCTTTCGCTCCCTGTATTTTACCCCTGCCACCTAGAGAATTTGAAAGAGAGTATTCCAGTCAACATTGTCAAAAGCTTTCTCTAAGTCTACAAATGCTAGAAACGTAGGTTTGCCTTTCTTTAATCTTTCTTCTAAGATAAGTGGTAGGGTCAGTATTGCCTCAGGTGTTCCATTTTCCATTCGTCTGTAAAGAATTCGCGTTAGTATTTTGCAGCCATGGCTTATTAAACTGATAGTTCGGTAATTTTCACATCTGTCAAGACCTGCTTTCTTTGGGATTGGAATTATTATATTCTTCTTGAAGTCTGAGGGTATTTCGCCTGTCTCATACATCTTACTCACCAGATGCTAGAGTTTTGTCAGGACTGGCTCTCCCAAGGCCGTCAGTAGTTCCAGTGGAATGTTGTCTACTCCCGGCGCCTTGATTCGACTTAGGTCTTTCAGTGCTCTTCCAAACTCTTCACGCAGTATCGTATCTCCCATTTCATCTTCATCTACATCCTCTTCCATTTCCATAATATTTTCCTCAAGTACATCGCCCTTGTATAGACCCTCTATATACCCCCTCCAACTTTCTGCTTTCCCTTCTTTGCTTAGAACTGGGTTTTCATCTGAGCTCTTGATATTCATACACGTGGTTCTCTTCTCTCCAAAGGTCTCTTTAATTTTCCTGTAAGCAGTATCTATTTTACCCCTAGTGAGATAAGCCTCTACATCTTTACATTTGTCCTCTAGTCATCCCTGCTTAGCCATTTTGCACTTCCTGTCGATCTCATTTTTGAGACGTTTGTATTCCCTTTTGCCTGCTTCATTTACTACGTTTTTATATTTTCTCCTTTCATCAGTTAAATTCAATATTTCTACTGTTACCCAAGGATTTCTACTAGCCCTCGTTTTTAAATCTACTTGATCCTCTGTTGCCTTCACTACTTCATCCCTCAGAGCTACCCATTCTTCTTCTACTGTATTTCTGTCCCCAATTCCTGTCAATTGTTCCATTATGCTCTCCCTGAAACTCTGTACAACCTCTGGTTTAGTCAGTTTATCCAAGCCCGATGTCCTTAAATTCCCACCTTTTTGCAGTTTCTTCAGTTTTAATCTACAGTTCATGACCAATAGATTGTGGTCAGTGCCTGGAATGGTCTTACAATTTAAAAACTGATTCCTAAATCTCTGTCCTACCATTAAATAATCTATCTGATACCTTCTAGTATCTCCAGGATTCTTCCATGTATACAACCTTCGTTTATGATTCTTGAACCAAGTATTAGCTATGATTAAGTTATGCTGTGTGCAAAATTCTACCAGACGGCTTCCTCTTTCATTTCTCTTCCACAATCCATATTCACCCACTATGTTTCCTTCTCTCCCTTTTTCTACTCTCGAATTCCAGTCACCCATGATTATTAATTTTTCGTCTCCCTTCACTACCTCATTAATTTCTTTTATTTCATCATACATTTCATCAATTTCTTCATCATCTGCAGAGCTAGTTGGCATATAAACTTGTACTACTGTAGTTGGCATGGGCTTTGTGTCTATCTTGGCCATGCGTTCACTATGCTGTTGGTAGTAGCTTACCCGCATTCCTATTTTTTTATTCGTTATTGAACCTACTCCTGCATTGCACCTATTTGATTTTGTATATATAACCCTGTATTCACCTGACCAAAAGTATTGTTCCTCCTGGCACGGAACTTCACTAATTCCCACTATATCTAACTTTAACCTATCCATGTCCCTTTTTAATTTTTCTAACCTACCTGCCCGAGTAAGGGCTCTGACATTCCACGCTCCGATCCTTAGAACGCCAGTTTTCGTTCTTCTGATAACGACGTCCTCTTGAGTAGTCCCCGCCCGAAGATCCAAATGGGGGACTATTTTACCTCCGAAATATTTTACCCAAGAGGACGCCATCATCATTTAATCATACAATAAAGCTGCATGCACTAGGGAAAAATTACGGCTGTAGTTTCTCCTTGCTTTCAGCCGTTCGCAGTACCAGCACAGCAAGGCCGTTTTGGTAAGTGTTGCAAGGCCAGATCAGTCAATGATCCAGACTGTTGCCCCTGCAACTACTGAAAAGGCTGCTGCCCCTCTTCAGGAACCACTCATTTGTCGGGCCTCTCAACAGATACCCCTCCGTTGTGGTTGCACCTGCGGTACGGTCATCTGTATCTCTGAGGCACGCAAGCCTCCCCACCAACGGCACGGTCCATGGTTCATGGGGGTAGGAGAAAGTGATATACGCATGCGTATTCAAATACAGATATATGTAAACAGGCAGAATACGGCGCTACGTTCGGCAAAGCCTATAAAAGACAATAATTGTCTGGGGCAGTTGTTGGAGCGGTTACTGCTGCTACAATGGCAGGTTAATATTTAATAAGCTTGAACATGGTGTTATAGTCGGCGCACGGGTGATGGGACAAAGCATCTCCGAGGCAGAAATGAAATAGGGGTTTTCCCGTACGACCAATTCAGGAATCCGGAAAAACATCAGATCTCCGACATTACTGCGATACGCTCGGGGTAGCCGTGCGGTCTGCGGCGTCTCGTCACGGGCCACGCGGCTCCCTCCGTTGGAGGTTCGAGTCGTCTCTCGGGCATGGGTGTCTGTGTCGCCCTTAGCGTAAGTTAGTTGAAGTAGAGTGTAAGCTTAGGGACCGATGACCTCTGCTGTTTTGTCCCATCGCTGCTGCCTCAAAAGACACTGCAAGAACGGGACCAACGATAACTGAAGAGAATCGTTCAACGTGATAGAAGTGCAGCCCTTCCTCAAATTGCTGCATATTTCAATGCTGGTCCATCAATAAGCGTCAGCGTACTAACCATTCAACGAAACATCATCGATATGGGCTTTCGTAGCCGAAGGCCCACTCGTGTACCCTTGATGACTAGATGACACTAAGCTTTACGCTTAGCCTGGGCCCGTCAGCACCGACATTGGTTTGTTGATGACTGGGAACATGTTGCTTGATCGGACGAGTCCCGTTTCAGATTGTACCGAGCGGCTGGATGTGTACAGATATGAAGAGAACGTCATGAATGCATGGACCATGCATGTCAGCAGGGGACTGTTCAAGCTCGCGGAGGCTCTGTAATGGTGGGGGACATGTGAAGTTGGTTAAAAAAATGGTTCAAATGGCTCTAAGCACTATGCGACTTAACTTCTGAGGTCATCAGTCGCCTAGAACTTAGAATTAATTAAACCTAACTAACCTAAGGACATCAGACACAGGCTCAATTCGAACCTGCCACCGTAGCGGTCGCTCGGCTCCAGACTGTAGCGCACGGCCAATCCGGCCGGTAACATGTGAAGTTGGAATGATATGGGACCCCTGATACGTCTAGACATGACTGTGACAGGTGGCAAGAACGTAGGCATACTTTTTGGTCAGCTGCATCCATTCATGTCCATTGTGCATTCCGACGGACTTGGACATTTCCAGCAGGACAACGCGACACTCCACGCGTTCAGAAATCCTACAGAGTGGCTTAACGAACACTCTTCTGAATTTAAGCACTTCCACTGTCCACCAAACTCGCCAAGTATGAATATAGTTGAACTTATCTGTGATGCCTCGCTACGTGCCGTTCAGAAGAAATCTCCAGTCTCTCTTATTTATGGACAGCCCTACAGGAGTCATGGTGTAAATTTCCTCCAGTACTACTTCAGATATTAGTCGAGTGCCTTCCACGTCGTGTTACGGCGCTTCTGCGTGCTGGCGGTGGCCCTACACGATTTTAGGCACGTGTACCTGTTTCTTTAGCTTTCCAGTGTGTAAGGTAAAGAGCCGACAATGCACATCGCGGTCACAGTTTTGAGACGTTCCTCTCAGCCAGTGTCCCACGCCGGTGGCCACTGTGTAGCACGGACTGGCCGGCCACGGCGCAGGCGGCGCCTCCGTGATTTTCCGCGGCGGCGACCTCCGACTGGCCTTGCTGCTGGCGGTGCGGGTCCACGGCGCAGGCGGCCGCGATGTTTACGGCTTGGCACACGCACAAGTAGCGGCCGGCGGGGCCTGCCCTCCCCTCTCCAGGAAGCCACGGCTGGAGCCAACGGATGCACGCGTCTAGCTCTGTTCGAATGTATACCCAGTAGGCAGGCAGTTATCAAGTAGAACAAAGTCTTTCCTGTCCGCATACACCATCTCGCGCAAGTTTAACTGTCCCCGAATAGCCATCGTACTGTAAATCGGTCGTACCGGATCTGCATATTCTACAGCAGGCATGGGCAACCTTTGGTGACCCGCGCGGCCGATTCACATAATGTTCGTTCAAGTAAAGGATCACAAATGAAGCTAAACTGTTTTCAATTATCAAACTGTCTCTATTGCGCATGCGCAGCTTCCCGATGTTTTGGAACGCCCGAAGTTTACTGAGGTGCATAGGTGCATGTTTTGTGTGCTACGTCGTTTGGTCACCTGTAACGCTAGTTGACACCTTTTCTTTCTTCCCGTTGCTCAATTTTTTATGATCTAAATAATGAGACACTGCACATAATACGTGTTTTTTTTTTCATGCTTAGCACAAGCGTTTCTTCTCATTCTCAAGTGCAGATTTTACGTACGTATTTTGTGTGATATACCTGCGTGATGTTTGTGTGTTATGCCCCTCTTGCACTGTATTGTGGCATCTTTTTGAGGTTATAGCGTACTGTGCCTCCTCTATAATGCAGAAAACAACATGCACAGAGTGAAATTTCACAAATAGTACACGTGATGGTCTGCGTTTATGTGGTTTTCTGCGTAATGGAAGAGGATTTACAACCTAAAAAAGACTACTCCAGTGCAAGAAAGGATGTACAACACACAAGTACTATTGCAAATATTTGATGACGACAATGAGAAATTCTCGAAACGCGCTGTGCTGAGCGTAAAAAAAGTAGCGAATTTCCCACATTCCCTACATAACCACAGCATGCCCGCTGCGGATCATACCGATATCTTAAAGCCTCAATAAACGAGCCGTCACAGAATGACCTAGGTGATTGTCATTGGTTCAGATGTTAAGTCTCATAGTGCTTAGAGCCATTTGAACCATTTTGATTGTCATTAGCTTACAATTAGTCTCAGACCACTGTTTCCGGGGACTAAGTTAAAGACAGTCACATAATTACTGCCCAAAGACTTCACCATTGGTAGAATGTACAAGTTCTGTTTGCAGCATATCAGAGCATTATCTCTGGTCACAGTGTGGCTTCTCGCTCCATGTTGTCTGCACTGTATGCTGGCGTCGAGGCGTCCCGTTCACAAGTCTCCATCGGTGGGTCGGAGCTGCTAACTCTGAACCAAGTTGCTGGACGACTAATGCTGATTTTGTAGGCGCTGAAGTGTGCTAACATTGGAGACAACGGCGTACATCATCCAGCAGTGTGTAGTTTCCACATCAAAAACTACCCAAAGTACTGATCCCCCAGTGTGTTTGCCCACATCGGAGCGTCAGGGTGAAATTGTGGAGTACTGAGCAGATGGCACAAGACGAGCTGGGGTCTCCTCTGCAGATCAGGTCAGAGAATGATACAGTGGTGATTTCATTTGGATCATCGCCAGCAGTTTCCTCAGTTGCCCTTTAAATACACCCATCATCCACCCTCCCTCCCCATTGTTCTGTGTGAAGGATAGTGATAACAAGTGTCAATTTTTTCTCAGACTTCGAATGGTTTGCTTGTCGATTGGTGCAACCCTTCAAAGGGTAAAATTTTGATCATAGCACGGACAGTGGCTTTGATGGAACTAAAATTAATTCCGAGCTATGCACAGAAAATTAGTAAGCGCCTCTAATAAACCAACCAGATGTAGGAATTCCTTAACATTCCAGATAAATCTATATGGATGTACTTTAAGGGCTGACTGGGAATGGATCACGGTGAGAAGCGGGTTGGCGCAGCTGTTTGATGCCCCACTCATTGGCACAAGTGCGTATGAGACTTTCTGTAGGGTAGTTAACCTACACCCGTACACATTTCTATACTCTTAAGTAATTCGTATCACTATATCGTGGATTCTATGTAGAAAGTTGAGGATGTGTGCTACAATTTGCGAGGAAACTACCTCCGCTGCTGCTGTTGCTGCACTCTATCGACGTGAAAGAGCTGATGAGGTTATGCAAATAATGCGTCTGCAGCTGTCTCTTTAATTTGAAACATATAATCTCACTCTGGTCCATGCTGTGCCTTGAAATGTCATTGGCTTGGAGAATACTTTGCAAGTAATAGTACATTTTTTCAAAAAAGTTCTTGAAATTTGATATTGTTAATAGTATGCAGGAAGACATTATGGACGTAAAATATTGGGTTTGCTGATGTCATACGGAAATGTACAAATTCTTTCGGAAAAAAGAAATATTTCCTTCAAATGCCTTTCCGTATCATTCCGGGAGGAACCTACACCGTCCGTGAATTTGCTGAGACTGTTACTATTTTGTTACCCCAATAATATGTAGAAAATCTTCTTTCAGTTGTTCGAAATTCCTCTGCAGTGCGACTTGGTGGAGATTTGTAGCGTTAAATTACACAAGGCGTTCTCTCTGTTACGAGTTGTTGAGATTCAGTGACTGAAGGTAGTTGTAAATATACATTTATCAGATCATCTTTTCAGAATACTTCGTCGTCCGTTAATTGTAATTGTGATAACGGTTTCAAGGATGTAGCTTTCTTTTTCTTTTTTCATGCCAACGTTTTCATCTAAAAGAGTAGCACTTGGCAGTTACTTTCTCAATTATTTGATGGATGTGCTCCAATATCTGTCTTTCTTCTACAGTTTTTACCCTCTACGACTCCCCCTGGGTACTGCGGAATTATTTCCTGATATCTTAACTGTTGTTATATCATCCTGTCCCTTCTCCTTGTCATGTTTTCCATATATTTATTTCCTCCCCGATTCTGCGGAGAACCTTTTCATTCCTTAGCTTCACATCTCAAATATTTCGATTCTCTTGTTTCCGGTTTTCCCCACAGTCCATGTTCTTACTGTGCTGTGCTCCAAACGTACATTCTAAGAAATTTCTTCCTCAAATTAAGGGCTTTGTTTGATACTAGTAGACTTATATTGGCCAGGAATGCTTTTTTCGCAAGTTCTACCCTGCTTTTCATGTCCTCATTTCCGTCTAGGTAGCAGAATTCCTGAACTTCATCTACTTCGTGACCACCAATTTTGATGTTAAGGCTCTCACTGTGTCGTTACTGCAACTTTGCATTACTTTAGCTTTTCTTAGATTTGCTCTCAATACATATTCTGTACTCACTAGACTGTTCATTCCATTCAACAGATGCCATAATTCTTCATTTTCACTAAGGATAGCAATGTCTTCAGCGAATCTTATCATTGATATCCTTTCATCTTGAAATTTTATTCCACTCTGGAACGTTTCTTTCATTTCTGTCATTGCTTCTTCGATGTACAGATTGAACACTAGGGGGGGAAAGACTGCAATCCCTGACTTACAAGTTGTCTTTTTTTCTTTTTTTTTTTTTTTAAATCTGAGCGCTTCATTCGTCGTCTTCTATTCTTACTGGTCCCTCTTGGTTCTTCGACATATTGTATATTACCCGTCCTTCCCTATAGCTCGACATAACATTTCTCTACCCATTTTACTTTGCTGAACGCTTTTTCCAGTTCGACAAATCCTATGAACGTGTCTTGATTTTCCTTCAGTCTTGCTTCCATTATCAACTGCAACGTCAGAACTGCCTCTTTGGTGCCATTACCTTTCCTAAAGCGAAACTGATCGTCATCTAACAGATCTTCAGCTTTCTTTTAAATTCTCTTGTGTATTATTCTTGTCAACAATTTGGATGCATGACCTTTTAAGCAGATTGAGCTTAATTCTCGCACTTGTCGGCTCTTGCAATCTTCGAAATTGTGTTGATGATATTTTTTCGGAAAGTCTGATGGCATTTGACCAGTCTCATACACTCTACACACCAACTTGAATAGTCGTTTTGTTGCCAGAACCCCCCCAATGATGTAAATTCTGACAGAATGTTATCTGTTATTTGATCTTAATTCTCCCAAATCTCTTTTAAATTCTGATTCTAGCACTGAATGCGCTAGTATCTACGGCCTTAGAGAACTTCAAGCGTATTTTTTCCTTCCTTACTATTTCCGTATCCCACTTCTTTGCCCATTGATTCTTCCTGACTATCCTCTTTAAACTTCAGCCTATGCTTCATCATTACTAAATTATCATTGAGACTATGTCTTCTCCTGGCTACATCTTACAATCTAATATCTGACTACGGAATCTCTGACTGACAATGATATAATCTAACTGGAATCTACTTGTATCTCCTGGTCTGTTCCATGTATATTTCAACCTCTTGTAATTCTTAAACAGGTAATTCGCTACTATCAGATGAAATTTATTGCAGAACTCAGTCTTTCCCCTCTTCGTTCCTGTTGTCAAGTCCATATTCTCCAGTAGATCTTAGTTCTACTCGTTCCCTTACAACCGCGTTCCTCTATTCATTCCTACTACCAAGCCCGTACTCTCCCCTAGGCCTTTCTTCTGCTCCTTCCCTTACAACCGCGTTCCAGTCCCACATTACTATTAGATTTTCATCTCCCTTTACGTAATGAATTAGCCTTGCAGTATCCTCATACACTCTCTTGGTCTCTTAATATTCTGCTTCAGGTGTCAGCAAGTATATCCAAACTATTGTTATCGGTGTTGATTCGCTGCCGACTTTCAAGAGAACAACCGTGTCAGTGAACTGTTCACAGTAACTCACTCTCCGCCCTACCTTCCTATTAATAACGAATCGTACTCCCATTATACCATTTTCTGCTGCTGTTGACATTACTCTATACTCATCAGATTATAAATCCTTGTCTTCTTTCCACTTCACCTCACTGATCTCCAAACATCTAGATTCAGCCTTAGCATTTCCCTCTTCGGATTTTCTAGCTTCCCTACCACGTTCAAATTACTGACGTCCACACCCCAACTCGTAGAACGTTATCCTTTCGTCGGTTATTCAATTTTACTCTCATGGTCGTCTCTCCCTTGGCTGTGTACTCCCGGAAATCTGAATGGTGGACGAGACAGCAATCTTTTCGCAATGGTGAGATCATCATGATACTTCTTCATTTACAGGACTTTCACGTATCTTTAATGCAATGGTTTCCATAGCTTTTGCATTCTCGTGGCGTTGATCGCCCCAGGGGTAAGATGGTGCCCTGAACCTCAGACCGCTCCTCCGCCCTCTTCGACAAGACGGTTGGCAGAAATGGGGCTGACGTCTTATGCTGAAAGTCTTGCTGATGACTTTTATTCGCACTTTAAGTAGAGGCAGAGTTCAAACCCGAGACATAGGAGTTCTGATTACTAGTCAAAGACTCTATCCCTAATCACGGCTGCAGATATTGGTACAGAATTTTATTCTGTTAGTAACTGAGTATATATAGTGGCCTTAAAATCCTTGTGAAGCCTCAAGGATACATTACGTCTTTTAATTTATTATTACTGGAGGTTGAAAGCCTTGTGTGTGGTACAAAAAGCAAGGACTATATCCATAAATAATGTTAATCAAGTCCTGGTACCTTGAAGATACCGGTATGCAGAATGTATAATTCCAATGCCACAGAAAAACCATTTTGAAACGTTATCTGGCTCGTGAAGTTGCATGGATATAGTCACACATCTGTATTTTAACAAATTCAGTGCAACGGAAATAAATAGCGCCTGCGTACCTAATACTTTATGTTGCATAGCGAGTACTGTCTCGAAGAGAATAGTTAATTAAATTGGACTCAGAGCAACATATACAAGATTTGGATCTGGACAAGTAAAAGCAACATTGTTTTCTCATACCTTAGTTCTGGAATAAGTGAAAACTATTTCATACTCTCGGAGACGGTAACATCTTTGATTTGAGAGTGCGATGAAGTGAAAAACAAAACAATGTACGCCTAAATAATCAGCTTCCATTCAACTAAGAGTTCATAACTTATGAGTTCTCCTCCCATGAACCATGCACCTTCCCGTTGGTGGGGAGGCTTGCGTGCCTCAGCGATACAGATAGCCGTATCATAGGTGCAACCACAACGGAGGGGTATCTGTTGAGAGGCCAGGCAAACGTGTGGTTCCTGAAGAGGGGCAGCAGCCTTTTCAGTAGTTGCAGGGGCAACAGTCTGGATGATTGACTGATCTGGCCTTGTAACAATAACCAAAACGGCCTTGCTGTGCTGGTACTGCGAACGGCTGAAAGCAAGAGGAAACTACAGCCGTAATTTTTCCCGACGGCATGCAGCTTTACTGTATGATTAAATGATGATGGCGTCCTCTTGGGTAAAATATTCCGGACGTAAAATAGTCCCCCATTCGGATCTCCGGGCGGGGACTACTCAAAAGGATGTCGTTATCAGGAGAAAGAAAACTGGCGTTCTATGGACCGGAGCGTGGAATGTCAGATCCCTTAATCAGGCAGGTAGGTTAGAAAATTTAAAAAGGGACATGGATAGGTTAAAGTTGGATATAGTGGGAATTAGTAAAATTCGGTGGCAGGAGGAACAAGACTTTTGGTCAGGTGAATACAGGGTTATAAACACAAAATCAAATAGGGGTAATGCAGGAGTAGGTTTAATAATGAATAGAAAAATAGGAATGCGGGTAAGCTACTACAAACAGCATAGTGAACGCATTATTGTGGCCAAGATAGACACGAAGCCCATACCTACTACAGTAGTACAAGTTTATATGCCAACTAGCTCTGCAGATGACGAAGAAATTGAAGAAATGTATGATGAAATAAAAGAAATTATTCGGTTAGTGAAGGGGGACGAAAATTTAATAGTCATGGGTGACTGGGATTCGGTAGTAGGAAAAGGGAGAGAAGGAAACGTAGTAGGTGAATATGGACTGGGGCAAAGAAATGAAAGAGGAAGCCGCCTGGTAGAATTTTGCACAAAGCACAACTTAATCATAGCTAACACTTGGTTCAATAATCATAAAAGAAGTGATTCTTGCGTTTCTCCCGGCGTATTTGATAATTTGGCTGCTCAGGGGGAACTGGGTTCGGTCGCGACGGCGCCGCCGCGACCGAACCCAGTTCCCCCTGAGCAGCCATAGCGTACGGATCTCCGTGCCGGCGCGTTCACAGGAGCTCAGTCCGTCAGTTCACCTGATGATGGCGACATGTTTGATCGCTGAAATATTGTGCCCGTAGGACACTATAGACCGGCAGTGCACCCGTGGATACTTTGATTATCATAAAAGAAGGCTGTATATATAGAAGAAGCCTGGAGATACTGACAGGTTTCAGATAGATTATATAATGGTAAGACAGAGATTTAGGAACCAGGTTTTAAATTGTAAGACATTTCCTGGGGCAGATGTGGACTCTTGACCACAATCTATTGGTTATGACCTGTAGATTAAAACTGAAGAAACTTGCAAAAAGGTGAGAATTTAAGAAGATGGGACCTCGATAAACTAAAAGAACCAAAGGTTGTACAGAGTTTCAGGGAGAGCATAAGGGAGCAATTGACAGGAATGGGGGAAAGAAACACAGTAGAAGAAGAATGGGGAGCTTTGAGGGATGAAGTAGTGAAGGCAGCAGAGGATCAAGTAGGTAAAAAGACGAGGGCTAATAGAAATCCTTGGGTGACAGAAGAAATATTGAATTTAATTGACGAAAGGAGAAAATATAAAAATGCAGTAAATGAAGCAGGCAAAAAGGAATACAGACGTCTCAAAAATGAGATCGACAGGAAGTGCAAAATGGCTAAGCATGCATTGCTAGAGGACAAATGTAAGGATGCAGAGGCTTATCTCAGTAGGGGTAAGATAGGTACTGCCTACAGGAAAATTAAAGAGACCTTTGGAGATAAGAGAACCACTTGTATGGACATCAAAAGCTCAGACGAAAACCCAGTTCTAAGCAAAGAAGGGAAAGCAGAAAGGTGGAGGGAGTATATAGAGGGTCTATACAAGGGCGATGTATTTGAGGGCAGTATTATGGAAATCGAAAAGGATGTAGATGAAGATGAAATGGGAGATACGATACTGCGTGAAGAGTATGACAGAGCACTGAAAGACCTGAGTCGAAATAAGGCCCCCGGAGTAGACAACATTCCATTGGAACTACTGACAGCCTTGGGAGAGCCAGTCCTGACTAAACTCTAGCATCTGGTGAGCAAGATGTATGAGACAGGCGAAATACCCTCAGACTTCAAGAAGAATATAATAATTCCAATCCCAAAGAAAGCAGGTGTTGACAGATGTGAAAATTACCGAACTATCAGTTTAATAAGTCACAGCTGCAAAATACTAACGCGAATTCTTTACAGACGAATGGAAAAACTAGTAGAAGCCGACTTCGGGGAAGATCTGTTTGGATTCCGTAGAAATGTTGGAACACGTGGGGCAATACTGACCCTACGACTTATCATAGAAGCTAGATTAAGGAAGGGCAAACCTACTTTTCTAGCATTTGTAGACTTAGAGAAAGCTTCTGACAATGTTGACTGGAATACTCTGTTTCAAATTCTGAAGGTGGCAGGGGTAAAATACAGGGAGCGAAAGGCTATTTACAATTTGTACAGAAACCAGCTGCCAGTTATTAGAGTCGAGGGACATGAAAGGGAGGCAGTGGTTGGGAAGGGAATGAGACGGGGGTGTAGTCTCTCCCCAAAGTTATTCAATCTGTATATTGAGCAAGCAGTGAAGGAAACAAAAGAAAAATTCGGAGTAGGTATTAAAATCCATGGAGAAGAAATAAAAACTTTGAGGTTCGCTGATGACATTGTAATTCTGTCAGAGACACCAAAGGACTTGGAAGAGCAGTTGAACGGAATGGACAGTGTCTTGAAAGGAGGATATAAGATGAACATGAACAAAAGCAAAACGAGGATAATGGAATGTAGTCGAATTAAGTCGGGTGATGCTGAGGGAATAAGATTAGGAAATGAGACACTTAAAGTAGTAATGGAGTTTTGCTATTTGGGGAGGAAATTAACTGATGATGGTCGAAGTAGAGGGGATATAAAATGTAGACTGGCAATGGCAAGGAAAGCGTTTCTGAAGAAGAAAAATTTGTTAACATCGAGTATAGATTTAAGTGTCAGGAAGTCATTTCTGAAAGTATTTGTATGGAGTGTAGCCATGTCTGGAAGTGAATCATGGACGATAAATAGTTTGGACAAGAAGAGAATAGAAGCTTTCGAAATGTGGTGCTACAGAAGAATGCTGAAGATTATATGGGTAGATCACATAACTAATGAGGAAGTATTGAATCGGATTGGGGAGAAGAGAAGTTTGTGGCACAACTTGGCCAGAAGAAGGGATCGGTTGGTAGGACATGTTCTGAGGCATCAAGGGATCACCAATTTAGTATTGGAGGGCAGCGTGGAGGGTAAAAATCGTAGAGGGAGACCAAGAGATGACTACACTAAGCAGATTCAGAAGGATGTAGGTTGCAGTATGTACTGGGAGATGAAGAACCTTGCACAGGATAGAGTAGCATGGACAGCTGCATCAAACCAGTCTCAGGACTGGAGACCACAACAACAACAACTTATGAGTTTCCACATTACTACACATAAGCACCCGGACCGATTCCTATACGCGGAGTGACCTACCAATAGAAACGTAACGTCGCCACGATAACTAAGCTCCATCACAACACGTAAAATGAAATGATCTCACCGATCATTTATTGTAGAATCTGCACGACAGCATGGACCTGCAACAGACAAATCAGTCTTCTCTCCACACCCAGCTCCCCAACTAGAGTACAGAGACGAATGTGACAGAGCAAGAACTGAATGGCATGGGTGCTTCTCTTTCGAACGAGCAGAACCACACGGCCTGCGAACGATTCCCTTTGGCTAAAAGTGAACTGACTCGCCAAAGACGTAACATTATATCAGTGGTCAAGCAAAAAGGTTGTTGCAGGGGTAGTATTGATTAATCGAAACTGAATATTGCAGTTTTGCGCAAAGCATAGCAAGAAAGCAGTGTTAGCTTCCCTGCACTTCCTATTTATTTTATTCCCCGGCAGCATGGATTTCTGTGTACCTGAATTTCCCTGTACATTTTTGTACTTCCTTCTTTTAGCGATCAACTAATGTACACTCCTGGAAATGGAAAAAAGACCACATTGACACCGGTGTGTCAGACCCACCATACTTGCTCCGGACACTGCGAGAGGGCTGTACAAGCAATGATCACACGCACGGCACAGCGGACACACCAGGAACCGCGGTGGTGGCCGTCGAATGGCGCTAGCTGCGCAGCATTTGTGCACCCCCGCCGTCAGTGTCAGCCAGTTTGCCGTAGCATACGGAGCTCCATCGCAGTCTTTAACACTGGTAGCATGCCGCGACAGCGTGGACGTGAACCGTATGTGCAGTTGACGGACTTTGAGCGAGGGCGTATAGTGGGCATGCGGAAGGCCGGGTGGACGTACCGTCGAATTGCTCAACACGTGGGGCGTTAGGTCTCCACAGTACATCGATGTTGTCGCCAGTGGTCGGCGGAAGGTGCACGTGCCCGTCGACCTGGGACCGGACCGCAGCGACGCACGGATGCACGCCAAGACCGTAGGATCCTACGCAGTGCCGTAGGGGATCGCACCGCCACTTCCCAGCAAATTACGGACACTGTTGCTCCTGGGGTATCGGCGAGGACCATTCGCAACCGTCTCCATGAAGCAGGGCTACGGTCCCGCACACCGTTAGGCCGTCTTCCGCTCACGCCCCAACATCGTGCAGCCCGCCTCCAGTGGTGTCGCGATAGGCGTGAATGGAGGGACGAATGGAGACGTGTCGTCTTCAGCGATGAGAGTCGCTTCTGCCTTGGTGCCAATGATGCTCGTATGCGTGTTTGGCGCCGTGCAGGTGAGCGCCACAATCAGGACTGCATACGACCGAGGCACACAGGGCCAACACCCGGCATCATGGTATGGGGAGCGATCTCCTACACTGGCAGTACACCTCTGGTGATCGTTGAGGGGACACTGAACAGTGCACGGTACATCCAAACCGTCATCGAACCCATCGTTCTATCATTCCTAGACGGGCAAGGGAACTTGCTGTTCCAACAGGACAACGCACGTCCGCATGTTTCCCGTGCCACCCAACGTGCTCTAGAAGGTGCCAGCAAGATCTCCGGATCTGTCCCCCATTGAGCATGTTTGGGACTGGATGAAGCGTCGTCTCACGCGGTCTGCACGTCCAGCACGAACGCTGGTCCAACTGAGGCACCAGGTGGAAATGGCATGGCAAGCCGTTCCACAGGACTACATCTAGCAACCCTACGATCGTCTCCAAGGGAGAATAGCAGCCTGCATTGCTGCGAAAGGTGGATATACACTGTACTAGTGCCGACATTGTGCATGCTCTGTTGCCTGTGTCTATGTGCCTGTGGTTCTGTCAGTGTGATCATGTGATGTATCTGACCCCAGGAATGTGTCAATAAAGTTTCCCCTTCCTGGGACAATGAATTCACGGTGTTCTTATTTCAATTTCCAGGAGTGTATATCTTCTGTTACCCATGGTTTCTTCTCAGTTTCCTTCTTTGTACCTACGTTTTTCTTTCCAACTTCTGTGATCATCCTTTTCAGAGATGTCCACGCCTCTGCAACTGTACTACCTACTGATCTGTTCCTTGTTGCTGTATCTATAGCCTTAAATAATTTCTAGAGTATCTCGTTATTCATTAGTACTTCCCTACCCAACTTCTTTGCATACTGATTTTTTCTGACGAGTCTCTTAACATTCAGCCTTCTCCTCATCTCTATTACATTGTGATCAGTGTCCATATATGCCCCTCGGAACGCCTTACAATCCAGTCTCTGATTTCAGTCTCTGATGTTATCTAATTGAAACCTTCCTGTATCCCAGGCTTTTCCAAGTATACCTCCTCCTCTTGAGATGTATTCGCTACTACTAGCTGAAATTTATTGCAGAACTCTATTAGTCTATCTCCTCTCCTATTCCTCGTCCCAAGCCCAAATTCTCCTGTAACCACACTCCTTTCCTTAGAGTTGCGTTCCATTCCTCGTTGTCTATTAGATTTTCATCTCGCTTTACGTACTATATTATCCTTTCAATAGCCTCATATACTTTCTCTATGTCTTCACCTTCAGCTTACGACGCGGCATGTTTATCTGAACTATCGTTGTCTGTGTTGGTCTGCTATCGATTCTGAAAAGAGCGACTCTATCACTAAATTGTTCACACTCTCTGTCCTATCTGCCTATTTATAACGAATATTACTCCCGTTGTACCGTTTTCTGCTGCTTTTGATATTACCCTATACTCATCTGACCTTAAATCCTCGTCTTCTTTCCATTTCACTTCACTGACCCGTAATCTGTCTAGACTGAGCTTTTGCATTTCCCTTTTCAGAATTTATACGACCGTCATGCTTCTGACATTCCACTCCCCGACTCGTAGAACGATATCCTTTTGTTGGTTATTCAATGTTTTTCTCGTCCTTTGCATTACCTTTCTGGAGATCAGAATGGGGTATTCCGGAACCTTTTTCCAGTGTAAAGATTATTGTGACATTTTTTGAGTTACAGCCCACATGTCCTATGGATACACTTCATGTGTCTTTAAGGCTTTCTGCATCCTCATCTCGTTGATCATTGCTTACGTTTTCCGCCTTTATGGGCAGTCTTCCATCTCAAGGACAAGAGAATGCCCTGAACATCTGTCTTCTCCTCCGCCCACTTCGACAAGGCTGTTGGCAGAATGGGGGTGACTTCTTATGTCGGAAGTCTTCGGCCGCCAATGCTGATGATTAATCAGAACGTAAGCGGTGGCGGGATTCGAATTTGGGATCGAGAACATTTTGGTTACTAATCAGAGACGCTACCCCTAGACCATGCTTGCAGTCCTTAAAAAAACCAGTCGTGACTCTGGTAGCACAGTAGGTATGCATGTTGATTTAAGTTACTTTTGCTGTTGTGTAACCTTAGAGGGCTATCTGGAAGAGAATAACAGTGAGTTATTAACGAGTTTTTCTTCATGTAGTCTGATTGATAATAACGACACTTGACATGATAGCGATGAACACAACACTGCTATTTCAGTTTGTTGATAGGACTATAACTGATCACTGGACTTCTTTGCTGTAAGCACTTCTTCAAAAAATAGTGATGAAATGACTTATTTCATACTTATTGGTCAAGAAGTTTTTGTACTATTATTATCATGAATCAATGAATCAGTGTAGGAAACTTGTCATTGCTGACTTGTAACAGTACATTTTCAGCTGACACCATGGGAATCTGCAACAGTAGTTTTATGTGATTTGTGTAATCACTAATGCGACAACTGAAGACTGTTGTGAGATGTACGGTCCTACAAAATCACATATTTTCTGAAATATTAATGAGATTCGATATGAACGTTCTGCGATTTTTAAACAAACGCTACATTTCCAGGTCAGCTCACACCTAAAAACCACCACAGTGTTTCAATGAGTCTGTTACAATGTTATATTTCGGAACGTTGCATAACCATCTTATGCATGATCGCCAGGCGTTTATCTCTGGCTTGAATGCTCTTAATGCTAAGAGTGTTAGAGTCAACGTCATAAACTTAGGACGACGGCCCGCTGGGGCTGACAGCACTTGCTGTTGTAGAAGCAGCTGGAACACATCGTCCATACATTTTTTCTGTTCTTCCTGCAGTTTCGCTGCGGCTTCACCTGTTGTTTCTCTATTACTGTTGTTGTTTCTGCCACATCGTCATAAATGCGGGATCCATTCTGTATGTGGATCCATTCTGTATGTGTATGATGCACTTGTAGAAGTCACTTCGGCATTAGCACTTTTTCGGTACTTTTTCCAGCACATCGGCACTTTTTCCTATACTTGGCCCGTTCTCGTGTATTAATATTGAGTTGATGTGCTCGTCAAAGTGAACATAGTGCGACAGCACATAATTAGTCCCAATGGAAGACATTTCGACGTCTGAAGATAGCGAATGTCATAAACTAGTAGGTCTCGATATCAGCATGCATGGCAACAGTTCGCCCGACGCTAGAACTGAATGACAGCATGGTGAAAGACGTAGCCAGGTATACATAGCGCTAGCCACTGGATAGGCGGCAACAGGAGGCTTTCCATTTCATTCTTATTCCTTTTTCCCCAGGCCATATTCTACAATGTTCAGTCACAGTATTTTGAGCACCTGTCAAAAATCTTAAATACCACCTTTTGCAGCGCGGACATGCAGGAATAGAGTCAATGAGGTTTTGGAAGGTACCGACGGGGACGTGGATTCACTGTTGTGGCCAGCTGTGCTAGGTTTCTCGCTTGAGGATCCATGGCACGAACTGCCCGATCGAGAGAGTCCCAGAGAATCACGAATGCGTTAAAATCCGTTGAGTTTGGTGGCCAGGAGTGTACGTAAACTCATTCAGGTGTTCTTCAAACCACGGACGTACGCTGAGAGGTCTGTGGCACGTTGCCTAGTCCTGTTTGTAGATGCAATCGCGCCGAGAAAAAAACAAACTGTATGTACGGGTGGACATAGTCACCGAGAACAGATGCATACTTAGGTTGATCCACTGTGCCTCCCAGTACAACGAAGCTCCGTCTGTCCGTTGGAGCATAAAATGTCACTTATTTGGAAAGACCATCTGTCGCCACTTAGTGGACGTTCAGTAGCTCGCAAATTCCGGCCGCCTTCACCGATGAGCAACAGCTAGCATGGATGCATGAACCAGGTGCCTAGTACGGAGACCCATACGCATCAACTTTCGCTGAACGACTGCACAGTAGAACCTATCGATAGCCCCTTTGTTTCTCTGGCCAGGGAAGATGTACGTTGATATTCTAATGTCCATAAACCATGCCTGAACAGTTTTATCTGCGTGGTATGGAGGCATTATCATCTTGGAATGTGGCAGTGTTTGGCAGCAGTATGGTAGTCACAGTAAGCTTTTCAGAGCCGAGGACGCCGATATATCTTCGCAGTAGTCAGGCCAGTCAGAGCAATGATATGACTAGCTGAACACCACGATATAGTTGCACAAATCATAACGGAACCTCACCCATATTTGACTAAAGGAAGAAGTCAACCCAGATCATTGGTTTCTTTTAGAGTCCTCTAACCTTAAACAGGCCGGTTGTAGTAAACAATGTAAACAATGAGTCATCAGTCCATACTACATTCTTCCGGGCATCAAGTGTCCAGGTTATATAACCATCGCACCACCTGCTTCGCAGCTTTGAGTTTCCTTCTATTATTAAGGGTTTCGCAGTTGCAACTCTTCCATGAATGTTAGTCTGTACCGTTTTTGTCGACAGTAATACTCAAGTGGGTGTTGAGTTTCGTAGTCACTTTTGCCGCAATAGTTTTATGTTGTCTAGCCACAATCCTTTTTAATGCTCTTCGGTCTCTGTCATTTAGCTTCGCTTTTCCACCTCTATTCGTCTGCGCCGTTGATATTTTACCATATTTTGTGCATGCTCCCATTACCCTGGCTGCTGTCGCTCGGGATACGCTAACGGTTTAGCCGTTTTCGTCATAAATGCTCCCGCTAATCGCGACCAACGCTGCCCCCTTTTTGAAAGTCTGAGAGATCACACATTTCACCGATCGCTTGTGTTAACCTTCGCAGAGCAAAGCGTATAATACACTGGTAGCCTCCACGACTTGCCACGTGAACTGTCCATTGCAGCCGTGTGGCCGTGTTTACACATATATAGTGGTGTCAAATGCAGTACGACGTACTGCACTGCGTGGTATTCCTTTTATTTTGTCCACCACCTGTAGTGTAATAAGTCACTATGCTCTTCATAGCAACTTACCCGCATTCCTATTTTCTTCTTCTTTATTAAATCTATGTAAGCAGTACCGCTATCTTTGATGTTGTAACGCATCAGTGTTTTACTCCTTACCGATCGCTGGCTTCAGGAACTTTCCAAGTTGAGCACAACTTTTCTCCGATGGAGAACTGTCTTGCTGTATAATGACGAAAATGCCCCAGCAGTAGTGATCACACACCAGCAGCGTTGTCAACTGTATGATGTGGATCGTATATGTACGATAATTTAAGAAGGTGCACGAACGTGCACTCCACCCTTCGGATCGCATGTGTATTGTACCATCTATATTGTTCAGATTTGATACTTTTTATTATTTTAATTTTATGGTTTATTTCTTTTTACAATTTATTTCACAAATACGATTTTTAGCGGCCTAAATGCCAGTCTGTCCAGCAGTAGGATTCCCCAGTATCATTTCGCTGCAGCTGCATAAGTCTACTTAGGCTATTCCCCGAGATGAATCCCCTAAGTATTGATTTCTTTGCATCCTACGCGGTGTTCATACGTAAGTGAAAACGATTACAGTTAACTTGTTGCCTCAGGTGAGGACAGTGAGCGGTTTATAAGGTGTTAAATAGGGAACTGGGATCCAGTATAAAAATCAGAATTTAAAAGAGCTTTGGAAGACTTAAGATCAAATAAGGAAATAGGGATGGACAATATTTCATCAGAATTTATAAAACCACTGGTGGAAGTGGTAACAACTCGATTAATTACGCTGGTATGTAGAATGTATGCGTCTGGCGATATATCATCTGAATTACGGTAAAATACCGTCCACACAATTTCGAAGACTGGAAGAGCTGATAAGTCCGAGAATTATCGCGCAATCAGCTTAACAGCACATGCATCCAAGTTGGTGACAACAATAACATACAGAAGTGGAAAAGAAAATTGAGAATGTGTCAGGTGACGATCAGCTTGGTTTTAGGGAACGTAAAGGTACTGAGAGGCAGTTCTGACATTATGGTTGGTAATGGAAGCAACACTAAAGAAAAATCAGGACACGTTCATAGGATTTGACCGGAGACAACGTTCGATAATGTCAAATAGTGCAATATTTTCGGAATTATGAGGAAAATAGGGGTGAGCTACAGGGAGAGGTGGGTAATATGAAACATATACAAGAATCAAGAGGGAATACTAAGAGTGAAAGACGAAGAACTAAGTGACCGGATTAAGAATGGATATAGTCTTTCGTCCCTAGTGTTTAATCTATACATCGAATAAGCAATGACGCAAAGAAAAGAAAGGTTCTACAGTGTAATTAAAATTCAATATGAAAGGATATCAGTGATAAGATTCACTGATGACATTACTGTCCTCAGGGAAAGTGAAGCAGAATTACAGGATGTGTTGAGCAGAATGAAGAGTCTAATTAGTACAGTACATCAACGAAGACTAAAGTAATGAAAAGTAGTAGAAATGAGAACAGCAAGAAGCTTAACATAAGGATTCATGGTCACGAAGTAGATGAAGTTAAGGAGTTGTGGCACATAGGAAGCAAAAAACCGATGATGGACGGAGCAAGGAGGACATTAAAAGCACATTAGCATTGCCAAGAAAGGCAGTCCTGGCCAAGAGAAGTCTACTAGTATCAAACATAGGCTTCAATCTGTGGAAGAAATTTTGCAGAATATACGTTTGGAGCACAGCATTGTGTGATAGTGAAACGTGGACTGTGGGAAAACCGGAACAGAAGAGAATCGAAGCATCAGAGATGTGATGCTACAAACAATTTTGAGTTCATTTGTGAAATCGGCTGCAACTGATGCGTCTTTAAATAATCAGGCTCACATCGCTGAAACTAAACTGGCAGGATTCGTGGCAGAACACAATCTTCCTTTCATTATTGTAGATATATAGGTGTACTTAAGTCTTGATTTCCTGATTCTAAAATCTTCGAGGCCATATATTTGCGGCACACTAAATTTTCCTACATCATAAACAATGTGAAGTGAGAAAGCCATGAGAACGATCTTGCAGAAGAAATGAGTCATACAAAATTCAGTGTTTTTACTGATGAGTCAACAGACATAGAATCTGTTGAAATGTCAAGTGTCGTAGTTAGATACTTTGATAAAGACACAAATAAAATGGGAAGTAAACTTTGAAATCCTTGTGAAGTTTTAAGTATGGTGAATATTATAAGGCAAACGAAGGTGCAACCAGTAAAAACCTTTTTTTATAATTTAATGCTTTCATTTTCTGAGTTCAGTGTTCCTGAAACCTATATTACAGGACTTGGTGGTTGTAATTCCATGATATGGTAGAGAAACTCTGTTTGTACTCGGCTAGCTGCAAAATACCCTGGACTAATTATTCTCAAATGTATGTTTCACTCGCTTCACATACGTACCAGTGAAGCTCGTAAATCTCTTCCCAAAGTCTGTGAAGACCTAGCTAGGAACATTCATAACCATTTTAAAGTTAGTGCTAAGAGAGAGGCACAGCTGCATTAATTACTAAAGTGCTTAGATAAGAGAATTCATAAATTGCTGCAGCCATCACAGACAAGACAATTACCTTTGTGGGTCGTTGTAGTGAGAATTTCAGAAGAGTGCAATGCTTTGCATCTCTGTTTTGATTCTAAATATCTAGAGGAGAGGCTGGCTGCGGCAGAAGGAATTCATGAATCCTTCAGTAACAATTTTTTAAAAATATTTTATTTATTTTTGACCTATATTTGGCCTAAATTCACATATTTAAATAAGAATTTACAAAGTAGTAAAGTTGTTATTATTGACTTAGGGGAACTCGGGGCAGAACAGGATACTTAATGTTTAACAATTTCTATAAAATAAGGAAACACAAGGAAACACTTCTTCAAGTGATAAAAAAAACACCTTGTAGTGTAACCTAATGTACCTTATTTTAAAATCACTTACAACAATACATTTTGCATTTTTTACAATTTTTCGAAGAAAGTCTTGCATATTTCCCGTTCCGTCCCACCCACGGGCCATCATAGGATATGGGTATTTTTTGTTAAATTGTTGCATAAACGTTTAATTTGAATTACGAATATCGTATTAAACTATGACAAAATGTTGTATAACAGGCAATTCAGACTAAGGAATGCGTAATTTAAACTATTAAAAAGTCATTCTTCTAAATAATAAAATATTTTAATGTCATTCTGAAAAATATACAATGTTTAATAACCACCGAACCACTATCTACTAGCCCTTTCGACAATAGTCACAAATCAGTATTTCCTCTTCATCTTCACTGCCTATGCCAGAACATGAATTGCGTTGTAAGTAGGCTGTTTAGGTTTTTATATTGGTAACTCCATGTAGCGCACTGTATGAAAATCACTGGCTGTGCTGTGCGCAGTCTGTGGCTGGGAGGCATTGTTGTAATATTCGCTACTGTAGTGTTGGGCTGTTGGCTGTTAGCGGCGCGTAGCGTTGCGCAGTTGGAGGTGAGCCGCCAGCAGTGGTGGATGTGGGGAGAGAGATGGCGGAGTTTTGAAATTCGTAAGAATGGATGTCATGAACTGCTATATATATTATGACTATTCAGGTAAATACATTGTTTGTTCTCTATTAAAATCTTTCATTCGCTAACTATGCCTATCAGTAGTTAGTGCCTTTCGTAGTTTGAATCTTTTATTTATCTGGCAGTAGTGGCGCTCGCTGTAATGCAATAGTTCGAGTAACGAAGATTTTTGTGAGGTAAGTGATTTGTGAAACATACAGGTTAATGTTAGTCAGGGCCATTCTCTTGTAGGGATTACTGAAAGTCAGATTGCGTTGCGCTAAAAAAATATTGTGTGTCAGTTTAAGCACATTCGTGTATAATTGTTCTAAGGGGACGTTTCATATATCTGATCATTTTAACAGAGAAGCAAACATATTTTTACTACATCAGTGACACATGTTTACACAATTACACAGTTGGATAACTTCACACTTATGAAATTGTATTTTGTCTGTACTTTGTGAAACGTTCATATTTTTTCCGAACCATTGTGATACTATGAGAGCGTTGAATGATGTATTTGGTATGGGATCACGATTTTTAAAGTACGTTTGAGGTAGACGACACTATTGAAATGAGCAGAGAATTTTTTAGGTTTTGAAATTATTGGAGGAAGCTACAACGATTTTGAGATTTGGCTGAGGTTTTATGATGTTTTGACGACGATATGTATTATGCTGTTACTGTATGTTTATGATCAAGAAGCTCATGCTATATGAGGAATTTGATTATGCTTCATATTTATTATGATGAAATATTGAAGAAATGTCTATGAATATGTATATGTGTAATAAGGTAAGGAATACTGAGTAGTGGTTAGGGACTCTGGTTTGTGAAAAAGGATGTTGGAAACCGAGTATCGTACTTTAAGAGTTATGAAATGTATGTAAATGCGTGAATGTATTACAATGCCGACAAAATTTTTTGGACACTGTTATATCAACAGGATTTTGTTTCTACAGATGTGTAACGCAAATTCATGACCGGTGAATTTTTTATATGAGACTGCCACTGTAGCGGAAACTGGTGTCGTAAATATTTCGATAAAAAAGGTAAGTGACCGTCACGTAATGCGCCGTGGGCACCCAGCTGCTCGACAGCCACCTGACAAAAGAAAGCCATTAGGTAAAAAAAAAAGAGGCCATTATCCTCGCTATTGACATTCCTTTGTAGAAAGCACCACAAATACGACACGCTCATTACTTGGAAACATTCTTACATCTGCACACCTGATTATGACAAGTGTCTTTCTACGAGAGTTGAGAGAACTTCTACTGACTTATGAAATGCCACATAGCTATTGAATGATGTCTTTATTCTTTACTTTGCATAATTGCTTATTTCATTTGATATCTGTTTTCCAGCTGTGTTACAGCATTGGTTTTATAAAATAAAATTAAATGCATTTGCTAATGTGAAAACTTTCTGTCAACGGACACGTTAAATAATAATTTTATGATCCACATTCTTCAAAAAAAGGAGCACTTGGAAAGGAAAGAACAATAAGAAGGGACTAGTAACAGTAACTGCATACATAATTTTCTTTTCAAGTACTTGGTAGTTTATTTTATAGAATAAGTTTTTGTGGTGCACCACTTTAATTATATAGACATTAAGATGTGAATATACATTTCCCTTATCTGCATTGTTTTCTTTAGTGTACTATTTTTTATGCTTGAGCTTTGTCATGTTTAGGTATAAGTTTTGCATTTGCTGCTGCTGTGTGCCTGGCATAGTGCTACTGAATTTCACTTTGTATTACTCTGTTAAGCTAGTTTTACTACGGATTTATTTTTCTTGTTTGCTGCACATTGCCTTATATTAGTTGTAATATTGCTGCTTACTTTGACAACTTCCATTTTTTCATTGCTGTTTGTATTAATTGTTTTGTGCTGCTACATTGCCTCGTCCCTTAGTTTAGCATCTGAGCTCAGTAGATTTTAAGTTAGCTTAAGAGGGGGTAGACTATATAAGAATCTAACTATGAGGAATTGGAAGAAATGCATTGAGAAGTTATAATAAAATTATTTGGCGAAAAAAGTAGTGTACAGTGGAGAAAAACTATTTTTGAAAGAGGATGTGAACAAAATACAGAAGTCATGCTAGGATGGGATATTTTTGGTGGAAACAAATGTTGAGATACGACGAAAGATCTACAGAATGAAGTTTTGGGTTGGACTGCAGTACCAAATGTCACACTGAAAACAAACCCTGTCCCATATTTTGTGTTATTACGCTATGTGAATCTGTGTTTGTAATGTCTTTATGTGTTTAGCTAATAAGATTTATGTTGTAGAAGTTTGCTAATAATATGTTATTTAGTTTGTAAAGATGTTTAGACATTATTTATCTGTTCTGTTTTGCTGCTCATATGTGAAGTTGATGTTTCAAATGTTATTCTGATTTTTATGTATGTACTTATGTCATAATTTTTGTAACACTGATGTATTTGTTATTTCGATTCTTTTGTACAGCCTGTATTACTGCAAATGTTATCTGTACTATTATGTTCTTTAATGATATATTTTGTACCTTTGTTATTGTATTCTCATGTTATAAAATTGTAATTGACACCAGTTCATCAAATTAAGTAACTTGGAAGTTACATTTCACTGCACACATTTCTGTTGGTCATAGTATATGGGCAATATGTGAGAAGTAGGGACTGTGTTTGCACGTGTGTTGATAATTCAGCAAGGGACTGGTTAACAGCATTGCTGGTTCTAAGGACAATTCCAAAAACTTTGTGTGTGCGCAAGTGGTGGTTGATAGACTTGCTATATCCTCTACAAGACTCTTCGATGGTGATTGTGCACCTGCACAGTCGCAACAGATGGCTGCTGTCTATCTCTACAAGGACTGAAGTGGGTCTACACCTTTGATGACTCACCATTACCATTATTTCTACAAGGACTGCAGTGGGTCTGCACCTCTGGTGGCCCACCAATACCGTAATCTCTACCAGGACTACAATGGGTCTACTCTGTGTTGACCTACCTACCAATATTCTTCAAAACTTCGACTGACTCTGCTGTGGGTTTGCTCTGTTGTGGCCCATTACCTGTCTGCATGTCAAGAGTCAGCACTGTCTTTCCGTTGGAAGGACAACACTACTTCTTCAAGACTGCATGGGAATCCACTACCTCTGTATGCATTTTCTTTTACTACTCAGACTTTGAGAAAAACACTGCAATTATACTTTGATGAATGATCAGGACTGTCTTTATGGACTGTGAGAAAATTTTAGCTTTTGACCAACATTCTATCAATAAGTGTGTGCATTTGATTTCTTTGTTATTGTAATTATGATTATGAAAAATTTTTGCAAATCTGTATTGGCCAGTGCCCAAAACAATTTGTAAATTTTTTTGTGGGGAGCGTGGGGGCTATGTAAGTAGGCTGTTTAGGTTTTTATATTGGTAACGCCATGTAACGCTCTGTATGAAAATTACTGACTGTGCTGTGCGCAGTCTGTGGCTGGGAGGCATTGTTGTAATATTCGCTATTGTAGTGTTGGGCTGTTGGCTGTTAGCGGCGCGTAGCGTTGCGCAGTTGGAGGTGAGCCGCCAGCAGTGGTGGATGTGGGGAGAGAGATGGCAGAGTTTTGAAATTCGTAAGAATGGATGTCATGAACTGCTATATATATTATGACTATTCAGGTAAATACATTGTTTGTTCTCTATTAAAATCTTTCATTCGCTAACTACACCTATCAGTAGTTAGTGCCTTTCGTAGTTTGAATCTTTTATTTATCTGGCAGTAGTGGCGCTCGCTGTAATGCAGTAGTTCGAGTAAAGAAGATTTTTGTGAGGTAAGTGTTTTGTGAAACATACAGGTTAATGTTAGTCAGGGCCATTCTCTTGTAGGGATTACTGAAAGTCAGATTGCGTTGCGCTAAAAAAATATTGTGTGTCAGTTTAAGCACATTCGTGTATAATTGTTCTAAGGGGACGTTTCAGCGTGCCCACTCTGGCATCCGACCCAGCCCTCATTAGAAACGGAGTGGAAGTCCCCACAGTAGAGACACTCAGCATCCTCTCTCTCTGATTCTCTCTTGTCCATCATTTTCTTCGTTTTATTTTTCTTAAGGTCTTTGATGTCCTCTGGGTTTTTTTTTTTTTTTGGTGTACAGTTTGATATTTCCCTTAAGTTGCATTTCACCTGACGTCTCTGTCCTGACATTGTTTATATTTGTGCACCCTCCTCGTTTTTGTAGGCCTGCTTTACGAGTAACAGCATTCTGCAGTTCCTTCTTATAAGGAGAATCTGTTAATACAACAGTTTTTCCTTTTCGTCTCGTAATCCGCCGTGTATTTTGACAGATTAGTGGGATTGGAATGTCAGCGTCGGGCGATATCTGGAAAGCTGAGTTGTTCGGAGAACATAGCTGGTTGGGAGAGTCTGGAATCCATGAACGTCCAGGCTGGGTTTGCTTTCTACTTGCATCAAAATATGATGGGGCATAATGGGACACTATCCCATTCTGCCCCGTCCCGTTCCGCCCCAAGAGTACTTTTGAGGTTAACAACTTTTATGGAGTGTAATAACTGACGTATTTAAACGCATTAGATAACTAAAGTATAACAAATGCCATGCACGTTAAGGTAATGTGTCATTTTAGGGTATACAATTAACAATTAACGGCTTATCTGGCGTTGAAATTCACCAAACGTTAGAACAACGCAAGTGGTAACGTGTAAAGATGGTGTTAGGATACAAGGAAGTGTTGCTTTGCTGCCGGGGCCGGCACTATGTCCTAAGCCAGGGGTGGCCAAGATTTTGGCTCAAAGACCATGCATAGGGGTGCTTTCATAAAAGGCAAAAGTCTCGAAAACAGATGTAAGATTGATAGTGTCCTCAAAACCGTTATAAAACTGTAGTTGTAATAATTGCAAGGATTCAATGAATTCTTCAATCCTCGCTACGCCTGTGAGCTTAGGAAACGGGATTGTCTTTGTTAGATTTTCTGTTTAAATGCATCTCCATCAAATCAGGAAGAAGTTATCTTGCAGTGTCTTATTGTGGGTAGTGTACGGCCAAGTCCACTCAAAATGCAAAGTTTGCAACTCTAATTTTCTTTCCCGCTCTTCTTTCTCCTTCATAAATTCAACAATAGACATATTTAAATCAAAAAATTCTTCGAGGCATGCCCCTTGACTTAACCAACGTACTTTGCACTAAAATATGAAGTCTCCATATTCTTCTTTCATATACATTGAAAACTGTGCAACTGAAAATAGAATAATGGAAGTGACTTGAGAAATTTTACTGTGCCTACTATCAATGTCTTCAAATGCTCCATACCTGCAAATTTAACATAAAATGCGCGTCGTGTACAGAACAATGAATTCCATCTGTGGATCGTTGTAATTTTTGGCTCTTTCATTGTCATCTAAAAGTCTCAATTATTTCTGCGTGATACTGTCGTAACCAATAAATTGATTGACAGTGACCTCAACAACGGGTAAAAGTTGCTTCCTGACAGCCAAATGTATTTAGGAGTTAAAGTTCTGAAGGTAATTCATAAACCAGAAATATATGTCGAACGGGATGCCGTGAAAGACTTTTGCTGCAGATGTAGGCATTTCATGCAGACAGAACGTACAGAACTGAAAAAATTATATAACTTTGATCATGATTTATTGCATCTGCTAGCAATTTTGACGCCTAAAAGAGCTCTTTCAGACAAAGAAAGAGACAGAACTCCCTCTCTTATTCCTCTTATGTCAAAATTGCCAAGAAGCCAAGAATAGTCTCTCTTGATGATAAGGATCACAAAAAATCTATGATGACAGGAGGAAAGTTTATATTGTAAGAACAGACGAAAAAATTAAGAACTGCTCAGAAACGAACGTATTGCGGGTTACGTACTCAACATAAAAACATTATTTGGCGAGAGAGAATTCTCGGCCCTACCAGAGTTTGCGTTGTCATGTATATCCCTTCCACAGTCAAATGTTGACTGTGAAAGATTTTGTACTAACATGAATCTTATGAAAGTGAAAAACAGGAATAGGTTCGTTACTTCCGTAGTGAATAGATGTTTGCTTGCCAGCCAGTGTGTGGGGAGCAGGAGCTCATGCAAAAATTTTGTTCCTACTGAAAATATGCTCAGCAGCACGAAGAAAACGCAGTTATATTCGCAGCCATCCACTTCCACTTCTTCTGTTCGTGACCCTCCAGAGGAGGTAGGTGATGATGATGACGGCGACGACGACAACGATGACGACGCATTCCAGTTTTAAGTCTTCTTCCAATGTAAGTAAATAATGAAGTAATTTTTTGTATAATTTTTAACCATAGTTAATTTGTATAACTTGTTTCCTAAAACAAAACTTAAAAATCAGTAGCATTAAAATGTGGAAAACTTAACGTGAAATAATCTGACACGCCTATTTTTATGTGGTATCAATATAAAGTCCTAGCCAAGGTTGGCCACGAACTCTTGCAAATGCACTGCAACGATCATAACAGCACTCTAATTTCGTTAATATTGATGATAAAGCTTGTAAATGAGAAGATTTTAGGAAAGACCTGAAATTATGCATAAAGTTTGTTGGAAGTTGCTAAGTGCCTTTATGGAATACTGAGTGCCTTCTTTATGAAATAGTGGTTGATTATGGGACAGACAATGTGTGCTCCATTTTAACCAGAAGTGATAAAACTTAGCATTTGCGTCCAGTGGTGTCTGTAAGTACTGTCTGCAAAGTATGCTGCGGATAGCAATAGTAGTAAAAGCAGTAGAAAATTAAAACGTCATGGCAGATGATGGAGTTTGACCACATTTCATAGACAATGAAGTAAGAAAAAAAACTTTTTTCCTTTCATTATTTTGCGGGGGCTATCGGTGAGACAAAGTTTCGTAAGGAAGGAAGTTATATATGCAAGGATTGTTGGAAGTCGCTAAGTGTTATCATTTTCGAGTAATGGATGAACAAAGTTGGATCACTCGAGCGCCATCAATTTCAACACAAATACTTAGTTTCTAATTGGTATACTTACAGTGTTAAACTTAAATTCTCTTAATGACACCATGTTAAATCTGGGGTCCTGCCCATTCATCTCGTATAGGATGCCTAAAGGGTGCTACATTCTCGGTATGCTATACAACAATTCAAGCAAATAACATTAGTAGTTTTATCACAAATAAGAAGATTGACAATACTTAACTTGTATTTACATCGTGTTGTCTCAAGTGATAGGTGACATGCAATGTAAAAAAGAGTCCTTTGCTATGTAAAATATTCATGCAAGTTTTTCACACAGTTTGTGGATCACTATTAATTGTTCATATAGCACACTCTGCTAGGCAATGCCAATACCCTGTGAGTACTGTCCAGTAATGTCTGGCGAAACATACAGAAAGGGGGAATTCATACATAAAAGGTTGAAAAAGGGGAATATTACACAGAAATGGAAATAATTGAAGTTAAAATATACACTAACACAGGGACATATACTGGGGGACAGTTAAAAAGTCGACATAAAGTTACAAGAACACAGCTGGCAATTCGTTGTGACTTAAAACACACTGGAGTCAAACACAAGTTAAAAGTCGGCCACAGTATAAAAGCCACACAGTATAAAAACACACACTAAAAAAAAACGACTGGAACTGACGGAACACTGAGGAAGAACAAAAACCTCTAGTAGGGACCTGTGAGGGACTGAAGAATGGAGGGGAAGGAAAAATGGTTCAAATGGCTCTGAGCACAGACTTAACATCTGAGGTCATCAGGCCCCTAGAACTTAGAACTACTTCAACATAACTAACCTAAGGACATCACACACCTCCTTGACCATGCCAGGATTCTAACCTGCGACCGTAGCGGTCGCGCAGTTCCAGACTGTAGCGAAAGGAGGGAAAAAGAGGGGAGGAAGGTGTGGTGGGTCGACTAGGGGGGGGGACGTGAGGGAGAGAGGAAGAGGAAAAAGGGGGACAACGAGTGCACCAAGAATCAGGAGATGGACAGGGTGGGAAAGGAAGGGGATAGACAAGGCAAGAGGGAGCACAGAGACACAGAAGGTGAACACAGGAAAGGGAGGGGGTCATGGTGGATCTGCATGGGGGACGAAGAGTGGATACGGAAGGTGAGGCAGAGTGCATGGCATTCCTGGATTTGGAGAGCTTTATTGAATCTGAGAGAGGCAGAAATCCAAGCAACACTGGCATAACAAATGATGGGGAGGATCAGGGACTTGTAGGTGTGAAGAATGGTGGAAGGATGCAGTTCGTATATCTGGCCAGACAGGAGCTTCACGAAGTGGAGTCTATTGTAAGAAGATGGGGAATCCAGGTGAGGTGGCGGTCAAGGGTGAGGACAGGGTATTTTAGGGTAGGAGTGAGGTGGATAGGACCACCATAAATGGTAAGGTAGAAATGATGAGGACAGGAGGAGCAGGTGGTGTGGGCTATGATGACTGCCTGGGTCTTGGAGGGGTTGATACGTAGGAGCCACTGGTTTCACCAAGTGGTGAACAGGTCAGGGTGCGTTTGGAGGGTACATTAGGACCGTTGAAGGGTAGGATAAAAGCTCAGAAAGGCGGTATCATCAGAAAATTTGAGGAGAGGAAGAGGTGGGGTAGGTTTGGGCATGTCGGCAGTATACAGGAGATACAGGAGAGGGGGAAAGACAGAGCCTTGGGGCATGCCAGCAGTGGGATAGAAACCACCAGAGATAGAATTGTGGATAGTGACATAGGAGGGACGATGGCAGAGGAAGGAAGCAACGAGACAGGCGAAATTGATGGGAAGAGCATAGGTCTGGAGTTTGAAGAGGAGCCCAGGATGCCAGACACGGTCATAGGCGTTCTGGAGGTCGCGGGAAACAAAGATGGTGGAGCGACGGGAGTTAAGCTGGAGGGGAAAAAGGTTGGTAAGGTTAATGATTTGGTCATCAGCTGAGAAGAAGTGCCAGAAGCCACAGTGGGTAAGGGGAAGGGGGTGGTGCTGGTTAAGGTGGTGATGAATACAGTGGGAAAGGATGGACTCCAAGACTTTACTGAACATGGACGTGAGGCAGGTGGGACGATAGGAAAAGATCTCAGAGGGGGTTTTGTTGGGTTTATGGAACAGCAGGAACGGGAAGTCTTTCACAGGCCAGGGTAAAAGCCAGTGGAGAGGAGGACGTTGTACGGGTTAGCAAGGGCAGTCAGGAAGGAGCTGAGGCTGGCAGGAGCGGCGCTTATATCACTTTGGCTAGATGCCACTCCTGTCGTGGGGACGTCCTGGTGAGTGCGCTATTGGTTGACATCTTCTCACCATCTTCTCAGGTCTTGCGTTCTTCCTCTTCGTTCCAGTGCTTTTGGTTACGCCAGATCATTAAATTTTTAAATAAGTCAATAATTACGCTAAATATTGAAAATGAGCTTTTGGTGGCCCCTGGAAGTCCAAGACAGACAACCAAAAACGGATTTCGTATTGTACACTGCGGGTATGTGCGATCCATTAACGAAATGTACGATAATTTCGACGCAATTGTGCGATCCAGTTACGCTGGAACGTTGGCAACGCTGCGAGCTGTCTTGGAGTGTGCAGTAGAGTCGTCGTTGGTCTTCAGCACTGAGCGGTCGCGTGCAGCCACGTCGTAGATAAAAAGTATGAGAAATTTGCTAGGTTAATGATAATTAAGCGTTGAAAGCGTGGTGTCTCATCCTGGAAGACAGGTCTTTCAGTAACTCAGTTATTTCTCGAAAACGGGTGGGACAGTGTGTTTGTGAATCAGTAACTGTTGTGAGGGAACATATTGATAGCAGACATAAATGAAAAGGGTTTAGTGATCAGCGACTAATTTTTTTAGTATTGTGGAAGCGAATGAACGTGAAAGAGAGCTTAACTGTTAACATAAGACTGGATGACTTAAGACATGAAGTGTGTTACATTGTAAAGTGACAATATAACCCAGTATTTTGACTTGCACTATTATTATTTCAAAGTGACGTTACCCATTTGTCATACGATTAACTTAAATATTTGAAATGTATAGGAGAGGTATTCGTATTAGGCAAATGGTCAGATTTATTTCGTAATGAAGCGCATCCCCCATGCAGATTTCCTATACTGCGATAGTCCAATCGGTGTAAAATTAATTTGCAATGAATTGAAAAGACAAAGGTGGAGTTTTACACCTACTTCTGTATTACCCATGGTCGGTTTTGTGTTTATAACCCTGTTCTCAAATGAGCAGATGTCCTGTTGCTCATGCCAGCAACCTCACTAATTTCCACGATATTTCTCATCAACCAATCCATTTCCCTTTTTAAATTGTCTAACCTCTCTACCCGATAAACAGAGCTAACATTCCATGCCCTAAACGACAGTATGCTTGTTTCTTTCCTTTTTTTTCACCCTAATGCATCCTCCTACTGAATCGTCTCTGCCTGGAAGTACGAATGGGACTATATTTTACCCCCCAAATCTATTATCCAAAAGGATTCTAAAATCATCTAACTGTACCATAGAGCTCCTTGTCCTGGTGAAAACTAAGTACTGTATTTCTCTTGTTTTCAGGCTTTCGCAATAACAGCATTCCAAACCCATGCTGGCTGATGTTATAAGGACAGAGCTACAACTACTGGAACCGCTGTTGCCCCGCTTCTCCACAGTTTGTGATTGCGCCTATAGCACGAGTATCTGTATCTCTGAGGCACTTAAGTCGACTTCATTCATGGGGGCCCAAATTGCAGATATTAATTGCATTTCTGCCTTTTGTAGAAAGTACATGGAAATACACTACGTGATCAAAAGTATCCGGACACCCCCAAAAACATACGTTTTTCATATTAGGAGCATTGTGTTGCAACCTACTGCAAGGTACTCAATATCAGCGACCTTAGTAGACAAAGAAATCGTGAGAGAGCAGAATGGGGCGCTCC
Organism: Schistocerca gregaria; assembly: GCF_023897955.1. NCBI lineage: Eukaryota > Metazoa > Arthropoda > Insecta > Orthoptera > Acrididae > Schistocerca > Schistocerca gregaria. The sequence continues at coordinate 692,660,920 of NC_064922.1, read as the reverse complement.
GCGGAACTCGTGGACTTCGAACGTGGTCAGGTGATTGGGTGTCACTTGTTCCATACGTCAGTACGCGAGATTTCCACAATCCTAAACATCCCTAGGTACAATATATCCGATGTGACAGTGAAGTGGAAAAGTTAACGGACAAGTACAGCTAAAAAACGTACACGTCGACTTCGTCTGTTGACTGACAGAGACTGCCGACAGTTGAAAAGGGTCATAATGTGTAATAAGCAGACATCTCTCCATACACACAGTAATTCCATACTGCATCAGGATCCACTGCAAGTACTATGACAGTTAGGCGGGAGGCGAGAAAACTTGGATTTCATGGTCGAGAGGCGGCTCATAAGCCACACATCACGCCGGCAAATGCCAAACGACGCCTCGCTTGATGTGAGGAGCGTTAACACTGGACTATAAGAACAGTGGAAAAAGGTTGTGTGGAGTGACGAATCACGGTACATGGAGGAGGCTTGCACCCCTTGTTGTTTTGGGTGACACTGTCACAGCACAGGCCTACATTGATATTTAAGCAGCTTCTTCCTTCCCACTGTTGAAGAGCAATTCGGGGATGGCGATTGCATCATTCAACCGATCGAGCACCTGTTCATAATGCACGGTTTGTGGTGGAGTGGTTGCACGAATATAACATCCCCGTAAAGGACTGGCCTGCACAGAGTCCTGACCTGAATCCTATAGAACACCTTTGGGATGCTTTGGAACGCCGACTTCGTGCCAGGCCTCGCCGGCCGACATTGATACCCCTCCTGAGTGCAGCACTCCGTGCAGAATGTCTGCCATTCCCCAAGAAACCTTCCAGCACCTGATTGAATATAAGCCTGCGAGAGTGGAAGTTGTCATCAAGGCTAAGGGTGGGCCAACACCTTATTGAATTCCAGCGTTATCGATTGAGGGCTCCACGAACTTGTAAGCCATTTTCAGCCAAGTGTCCGGGTACTTTTAAGCACATAGTGTACATTTACTTTTTTTAATTTTTCTTTTCCCTGTCGGGATGGGCTGGTACCAATTAAATACCTACGCTGCTGTTATGCTGGACACAACGAAGTTGAAAATAAAAATACGAAGGATGATCAAAAACAGCGATTCTTACAAGTTTAAATGTATGATCTGGATGTGACGATGAATGATTGAAATGTTGATTGCGTTAATGCTGTAATGCTACTGACCTTTGTGATTTTGGTATATCGTCATAAACTGCTACTTCTACACATACAGAGGCGGTCAAATTATTATGGTAGAGCTGTAGCATCAAGATTTGCTTTGAAATTTTGTGTTCAATAAGCATTTTACACAATCAGGTCAGATAAAATTATTGCGAGGAGACTGTGAGGTGTTTAGAGGTAAGTTAAGCATTTGTAAAGAATTTTGAATTATGTAGGTTGTCTACAACGACTGTAAGACACTGACAGTTGAAAATCGGTTGTATGTACACAGTCCTGCATTCATAATGTAACGATAACTTTTTGGGTGTTGTGTTGACTGTTGAGAATATTAGTGATTACCAGTCGTTTAAACAGTGAATTTAAGTAAACTATTTGGAACTAATTCGAAGTAATAAGTCTGAGGCCAAGTCAGTGGTTTATTTCAGTTCGTTTGGAGTTACTCAGTTTGAGGTTATGGGTAGGAATAAAGATATTTCACCCACTGCGGTTGCCATTGTTAGGACACTTGACAGCATCAAATCGTTTCCAGACTCACGATATCACAACAGACAGTGAGTAACATTAAAAATTTTAAATCCAAAAATTTTTGTTTGACAACAATACAAAGGCAAATGTGGAAGGAAACCTAAGTGAGCCCTAGAATTCAGCGAAAATTGAAAAATATGGTCATTTCAAATCGAAGGCTACAAGTAAGCAGTCCTCTGCGTAGCTGGAGGATCATGGAGTGACTGCGTCAGCTATAACTGAAAGGAGAGTTCTGTGTAATCCAGGTGTGCCAGCGCGTTGGTCCCGTCCTAAGCTGAACATCACCCCACCAATAGCCTTAAGACAGTTAAACTGGGGAGAATCCCTATAGCACTGGACAGCTGAGGACTGGAAAAAGGTATTTACAAAAAAAAGTACAATAATGAAAATTTCATTAAATGAACTCATTCCCAAATGTTGATCTGGAAAATTTTTGGATATGTCGACATAGCTAGGAAAATTTGCCTGTGAATAACACTAAATTTCTTTTTTTAGTAATGCAATGTGTGGCAGTAACAAAGGCTTAATATTTACTTTTATTTGTGTCTCAGTGACGAATCTGTGTTCGGTGTCACAGAAGGTAGTAGCCAGTATATGAGGAAGAGGGGATTGCAGAGTTTCATGAACACTGTGCACACGATACTGTGAAGCATCCCACTTCAGTTATGGTCTGGAGTGTTTTTGAGTGTTTTCTCATGGAAGGGTACAGGACAGCTATACGCCGTTGAAGGTTCTATGAATAAAGGACAATATCTCAGCGCTAAAAGAGAGACTACTGCCTCAGACCAGGCGACGGTTTAACGGTGAAGATTATGTTTTCATTGATGACGGAGCACTATACCATAAGCCTAAGAATGTGGGAAAGTTTTTGGATGAAAATGGCGTTACTGTTCTTCTATGGCCGAGGAATCTGTGGACAATAGTTGAGAAAAAAATATTAACACAGAAGGTCACAACAAAGATTGGTTTGATAGAATTGCTGACACAAACAAGGCTCTATAATCTAGATATTCAAAACAGTTGTAAAAAACTAAAGAAATAATGCCTAAAAGCAACAAAGTATTAAAACATTTGTAAACTTAAACTGTTATGTAGTCACATAAATTTTCAATAAAAAAAATTGAGTTTAAAGCAATTTTATCAAAATAAATAGACCAGCTTTGTAAGAAACGAAAGTTCAAAGCGAACACTAGTAAACGATATGCGAATGTGGGGCGACGCAACACGACTCATACAAGAAGGAAACTCCTATTACGCGATAGAGAGCACATATCGGTGCGAACATGTTTAAACTCACAGTGCTGGACAAACTTACGTCTCATAGCAGCCAGGAATACATCACAACAAATAGTAAGAATAATTACAACAAAGAGATTTACAATAAGAAAATAACTATCGATACATACAGATATCACAGATACATAAAAAATACAGTTAAATGGAACTACTACGTTTACATTAGCAGGAATAAGTAGGGAGGGGAGCGCATTATTGACATGAACCATAGATAGGACAGTTTTCAAAAAATCATACTTCAGTATACGGACTAGTGTTCGCAACATAACTATCATCGGAATAGCGCAAATGTTACGTTTGTTTCTTTCCAATGTGTAGTGAAAAATGACAGTAGAAAACAAATTAATGATATTGGAAGAAGAAATGAAGGAAAAAAGTTAATGAAGAAGAGGTATTGTAAATCAGAAAATGTAGTGGATACAGACAATAATGTACAGGTTTTATGTAGCATGTAGGTTGACAAATTCGAAGAAAAGTAGGATAATATGTTTGCTATCATATAAAGAGCAAGTTGTGACGAGTTCTGCATTGCCTGCAGTCTGTCGTGGGTGTTTACAAAAGAAGAAAGGAAACGTTCCATTGCTCTAAATTTGTGTGACAGTCATTCGAGGAAATAAACTGAAGAAGCTGCGCAGTTCGTTGTTTGTCCGCTTTAACAGGGCTACGCTGGCCTGTCCAATACACACAATATTGACTGACAGTTCGAGTCGCAAGTGAAACCTGTTTAAGAATTTACGTAACTCCTGCTTACGAAATAGACGGCTGTTCTCCGCAAGTAAGCAAGGGACGCATTTGTGATACTGAAGGCGCGGCAGTCGCCAATTAGCACAAACGTTCCTAGATATTCATGTTGCGACACTGCTCATGTTCTTGTTGTCTCCCACCGTTTCGGATTCATGACTAGGGTATTTTTTCCGAAGGTAATTCTTTGAGAGAAAATAACTCAACAGTAACCTGGTACAAAAACAGTAAGATTTCTGGTATGTTTGCCTTCATTCGCCTAGTAAGAAGATAAATAACTTGGACTACAAAGTAACATTTTCGAACTCTGTTAGCTGACGTAACTGAAAATGAAAAGAGGGGAAAAATCTTTAACTTTCTGCTTCTTGCATTTATCATGAATGCGATGTTGTAGACAGTAACCATGTCAATCTTAACGATTCCTTGATCGTAATAAGGTAATAGGTAAGATATCTTTAATACGTCATTTAGTATACGGTGAAGTATCAAAAACTGTCCTTACAAATGGCAGCATATTCTACGAAAAAAGCTGGAATGATGTCCAAGGTTTCCATGACCGCAGAGGTACGTTTCGGAGAGGAAGTGGCCGTTCGATTGGAAGCTTTCACTTGAGGGAGCATTTTCAGTAGCTGAAACCAGGAGAATTCCGAGCTGCTACCAGCCCCCAACACTTGATTTTTCTAGCAGTGAGCTATAACGAAGCATTTAACACTAGAACGGTGCAAGTGGTCAAAATGACCCCTGTCATTCTTTTTTCTTTGGGAGTCACATCCAGTTTATTTGCTTCGATAATGAAATCGTATGACTTTTCCTAATTTTTTCTCCTGTTTACGATGATGTATTAGAATTTACAGATTATTTACATTTTATTCTACACTGCATTCGATATGCCTATAGCGGCGGAAGGGGTCAATTTGACCCCAGTGTAACTTCTCTTCCGAATATATGTAAATTATCCAGCAACGAAGTGGCAAAAGTGAACCGTCATGCAGAGTGGTTGCTGCTCATTGTCGCGACTAGGCACATGTAAATTTCAATCTACCACACTTTATATCGTGTCATTCAGGTAATGTCCGCTCCCGGTAGCTGAACGGTCAGCGCGACAGAATGTCAATCATAAGGGCCCGGGTTCGATTCCCGGCTGAGTCGGAAATTTTCTCCGCTCAGGGACTGGGTGTTGTGTTGTCCAAACCGTCATCATTTCATCCCCATCGACGCGCAAGTCGCCACAGTGGCCTCACGTTGAAAGACTTGCACCCGGCGCACGGTCTACCCTACGGGAGGCACTAGTCACACGACATTTATTTATTCAGGTAATAGTCTTTGTCCGCGAATCACGTTTTCGAACATATATCGTCAGCGTGGACTTTCTGATGAAGAAGTGTTACCTCTCTTACAGAACTCCGAAGTTGAATCAGAAACTGACTTGCACTTGATGATTATATAGCTGAGACAAGTGAAGATTAAGACTTTGTGAAAGAGGAGCGATAGTGGAAGAGGGTTCATATTCTTATCTTCATCAATGCTCACCTCTTTCACGATAGCAGTCACAGTTGGAAGCGTCTATAAAATTGGTTTCTGGGGATGGAACCTCCAACATTCATGTGGTGTCTGTTTGTTCTATATCGTGTCTCCCTACCACTTTCGCACAACGAGCTCTGAGCGTGTTTTTTAGGGATTTGACTAGTTTGAACCTGGGACCTGTTGCTGGTAAGGAGAGGCCAGACCACACATGACAGGTAGAATTCAGAAGAGTTCAGTGAGACTAGCGATGATATAACCAAATACTTAATGATTTCAGCGTCAGCTCCATTGCACTCCCTGTAAAAGAACCTTAATACTAACTAAATTTAGTGCAAAGGATTCAAGGCTTTCCTATTTTTAGTTAGCTGGTAAAATAAAGTCGAAAAAGCAGTTACGTTTACCATTGGAAGTTTTATTCTACTCACAAAACATTGTTTATAATTTGCACTATTGATAAAAGGAGATGTTTTAATACAGGATGGTAAAAACCAACTGCGTTCAACGAAAATGTGAACGAATATTCCCTGAATGGGTTTCCAAGTTCTACAATGGATCGAAGGATGACCTATGCCATATCACATCTATAATCTAGGTTTAAATCAAGTTTCAGAAAAGAGAAAACTATCAAAATAGTCTACAGTGACCCTCTATTATCTTTAATTACTTATCTAACTTGTCGTAAATTACAGTGGCTGATGTGGCTTCTCAATAACTATATAACAGAAAAATCAACGCGTTTCAGATTTTTACTGCAAGTGGCAAATGTGAACACCATGAGCTTATTTGACAATCGACACTAGTATTACGCAAAAAAGGGGGTGTAACAGATGAGACTTCTGCAGTTCTGAGTGAAGCCTTATGTGCTCAAAAATGCGGCATAGCGTGCGTTCATTACCTTGTCGGTGTTTAAGCAGCGTCAGGGCAGCGGCGGGCAGCACAGCTCCGCTCACCTCGCCATCTCGGAAGCAACTGTGCCCTAACTTCTCCTTACTACAATTTACCGAATTTGGTTTTAAAAAAAACTATCTGGCTGTGTTTTCATCTGACCAATCAGGGTCTCAATGTTAACCTTAAGCTCCGCCTACAAAAATTCTGTCTATCCAATGAGAAACGTTATACTTTTCGTGGTGGCGCAATGTTTTTAAAGTTTGCAACGTAACAGAGACGCGAAAAAGTCTCACGCTAAAACTTGCAGCTGGTGTGGTCCATTTAGCGTTATCGTAAGATCTATACTGTTCTTCTGGAGGGCTCTATCTTTTAACATGGGCGGGGGGTGGTCCTAATGTAACAGATACGCAAAAATGTCTCACGCTAAAACTTGCGGGTGGTGTGGCCCTTTTTTGTGTTATCGTAACATCTATACTGTTTTTCTGGAGGACTCTAGCTTTTAACATGGGCTGGGGAGGGGGGGGGGGGGGGGGTGGTCCTTGACGTAACAGAGACGCGATTAAGTCGTAGGGGCTTCTAGCTTAACACGGTTCTGCTCTCGGCTTCTGTTCTCGTTTCTCCCTTCGGAACTGCGTCTGTCTCACGGTGGGGAGGTATGGCATGCATTTAGGCATTCTTGTGTTAGTCTGTGGTATTCCATTTGCTCACTCGTTACTGGTATTACTTTGGTTAATTTAATGTCACGATTTATTCGGCGGTATGTGACGTACTACTTATCTAATTTGTCGTAAATTACAGTGGCTGATGTGGCTTCTCAATAACTATATAACAGAAAAATCAACGCGTTTCAGATTTTTACTGCAAGTGGCAAATGTGAACACCATGAGCTTATTTGACAATCGACACTAGTATTACGCAAAAAAGGGGGTGTAACAGATGAGACTTCTGCAGTTCTGAGTGAAGCCTTATGTGCTCAAAAATGCGGCATAGCGTGCGTTCATTACCTTGTCGGTGTTTAAGCAGCGTCAGGGCAGCGGCGGGCAGCACAGCTCCGCTCACCTCGCCATCTCGGAAGCAACTGTGCCCTAACTTCTCCTTACTACAATTTACCGAATTTGGTTTTAAAAAAAACTATCTGGCTGTGTTTTCATCTGACCAATCAGGGTCTCAATGTTAACCTTAAGCTCCGCCTACAAAAATTCTGTCTATCCAATGAGAAACGTTATACTTTTCGTGGTGGCGCAATGTTTTTAAAGTTTGCAACGTAACAGAGACGCGAAAAAGTCTCACGCTAAAACTTGCAGCTGGTGTGGTCCATTTAGCGTTATCGTAAGATCTATACTGTTCTTCTGGAGGGCTCTATCTTTTAACATGGGCGGGGGGTGGTCCTAATGTAACAGATACGCAAAAATGTCTCACGCTAAAACTTGCGGGTGGTGTGGCCCTTTTTTGTGTTATCGTAACATCTATACTGTTTTTCTGGAGGACTCTAGCTTTTAACATGGGCTGGGGAGGGGGGGGGGGGGGGGGTGGTCCTTGACGTAACAGAGACGCGATTAAGTCGTAGGGGCTTCTAGCTTAACACGGTTCTGCTCTCGGCTTCTGTTCTCGTTTCTCCCTTCGGAACTGCGTCTGTCTCACGGTGGGGAGGTATGGCATGCATTTAGGCATTCTTGTGTTAGTCTGTGGTATTCCATTTGCTCACTCGTTACTGGTATTACTTTGGTTAATTTAATGTCACGATTTATTCGGCGGTATGTGACGTACTACTTATCTAATTTGTCGTAAATTACAGTGGCTGATGTGGCTTCTCAATAACTATATAACAGAAAAATCAACGCGTTTCAGATTTTTACTGCAAGTGGCAAATGTGAACACCATGAGCTTATTTGACAATCGACACTAGTATTACGCAAAAAAGGGGGTGTAACAGATGAGACTTCTGCAGTTCTGAGTGAAGCCTTATGTGCTCAAAAATGCGGCATAGCGTGCGTTCATTACCTTGTCGGTGTTTAAGCAGCGTCAGGGCAGCACAGCTCCGCTCACCTCGCCATCTCGGAAGCAACTCTGCCCTAACTTCTCCTTACTACAATTTACCGAATTTGGTTTTAAAAAAAACTATCTGGCTGTGTTTTCATCTGACCAATCAGGGTCTCAATGTTAACCTTAAGCTCCGCCTACAAAAATTCTGTCTATCCAATGAGAAACGTTATACTTTTCGTGGTGGCGCAATGTTTTTAAAGTTTGCAACGTAACAGAGACGCGAAAAAGTCTCACGCTAAAACTTGCAGCTGGTGTGGTCCATTTAGCGTTATCGTAAGATCTATACTGTTCTTCTGGAGGGCTCTATCTTTTAACATGGGCGGGGGGTGGTCCTAATGTAACAGATACGCAAAAATGTCTCGCGCTAAAACTTGCGGGTGGTGTGGCCCTTTTTTGTGTTATCGTAAGATCTATACTGTTTTTCTGGAGGACTCTAGCTTTTAACATGGGCTGGGGAGGGGGGGGGGGGGGTGGTCCTTGACGTAACAGAGACGCGATTAAGTCGTAGGGGCTTCTAGCTTAACACGGTTCTGCTCTCGGCTTCTGTTCTCGTTTCTCCCTTCGGAACTGCGTCTGTCTCACGGTGGGGAGGTATGGCATGCATTTAGGCATTCTTGTGTTAGTCTGTGGTATTCCATTTGCTCACTCGTTACTGGTATTACTTTGCTTATCATGTCAGGGTTTCCATGGAAGGTGTTGGGTTTGCCTGACACCTTACAAACAGTGAGAGACCTAGAAGAAAGACGACTGTGAACGTTCTGAAGGAGAGGAGGTCCAATTGCTTTCGCCTGCCGATGAGTAGACGACTCTGTCACGAGTCCTCCTGTCGTATCTTTGACGTACCATTGCTACGTCTCACGAAGACATAAACAGAATCAAATGCTCAGTAAGTGCTAAAAAAACTATGACTGGACTGTGTCACTTGAGGAACTGGAGAAACGGATGCGCATCATGTATGCTTTGTGTGTCATTTGTACGAAAGGTGTCTCTGTGAATGATCTCTGACCGCACTCTTAGGAGCCTGCTTGTATCAAGGACATTATGCCAAGGGACATATTTCAGGAGATTCTCAGATTTCTGCATTTTAATGAAAAATCAATCCAAGCAGAACCCCTGGCAGCCAACAAATTCGCTCTTGACTCTGAAATTTGGGAAAAATTCACTGAAAACAGTATTCGTCATTACTGCCCTGAAAAAATATAACTACTGAAGAGCTACTATTACCAAGCAAAACAAGATGCAGATTCACTCAGTTTATATCCAACAAACCAGAAACATTTTGTCTTAAATTCTGATTGGCTTTCGATGTAACGACAAGGCATATATCTAATGCTTTTCCATATGTCGGCAAAAAGAAAGGGCATCGAGAAAGTTCACCACTTGGAGAGTACGTCGTTCTGAGTCTCATGGAGGTGTTTTTAAGTCAAGGAAGAAATGTGACGACAGACAACTTCTTTACGTCTCTTTAACTAGCTAAGAAACTCAAAGAAAAGAAAACTTCATTAGCTGGTACAATGAACAACATCCGTCATAAAAGCCCCGATTAAGTGAGGAACCCTAATGCTGAAATACACTCCACTACCATTCTGCAACAAAGTGACAACACAGACTGCACCATTAGTGTATACCAAGGAGAGAAGAATAAAAATGTCAATCTTCTGAGTACACTACATGATGAAGTATAAATAAGCAAGGAAGGAAGAAGACACCTGAAACCGTAACATTCTGCAATGCAACAAAGTATGGGTGGACATGGTTGATCATATGACCCGTAAATATACTACACAGGTTGCATGTAGAAGGTGGCCAATGCGTTTCTTCTACAACATCTTGGACGTGGCGGCAATAAATTCATGGGTCATCTGCAACACAGTAATGAACAAGTGAATGGAAAGAAATAAGTTCATGCTTCAGCTAGCGAAGGAAAGTGCCAGAATAGTGGACAAAGGAAGAGGATACCGGACTGAAATCACCCAGAAATCGGAGGAAACGCCAAAAGAGCCTCTGCAAAGAAAACAAGACCACCGAAAACTGTGTAAAGTGCCTCAAAGCCGGGTACGGAAAATGTGCGTGTAAAACAGAAATTACCTGTGCTAAGTGTGTCTAGAAGATTCCAGAGACTTGAGTGAAAGGTAATACAAAGCCATCTGTAGAACACATGTGACAGTAATATGAACCAAATATACTAAATGTGTCTGGAAAGTTGTGCAGATAGTAAAAAATGAAAATCTACAGTTTAGGAAACTTGTTAGCATTAACAACAATAAAGTTGTAAGATATTCTGTTGCTGAAATAAATAACTAATTATTCATTATCGTGTTAAATAATAACTGTGATTACTAGAAAAAGTATGGATTAACAAGCAGTTAAACAAAGTACTTGGTTAAGTCACATTCGAAAATATTTTACATTGGGTCAAAATGACCCCTTTCCACCGTTTTACGAACGTCAAAAACGCCACCGTTCTAGTATGAGGATAAATGTTTGTGCTTTGCTGGTGAAAATAGTCATTTGTTTCACAGGAGCAAAATGTTCCCGGTGAGAAGTAGAGTCGTAAGCCTAGAATTAAGACTAAAAATTTAATCAAGGTTGTATGTTTTTCGTGTGTCACATGGTCTAAAACAGTCTTCACATCGCAACCAAATATACCAAATACTTTAAAACCCACGGCGTTGCGTTCAAAATGTGTATACGGAGATTTATCAGCACAGAAATTTTTTACATCATAAAACTTGGACCAACAATTTTGTCTTCATAGTTGAGTCAATTTTAAAAAAAATAGTGATTTTTTACATATTGGATTGATAGTACTGACCTAGCACCAACTAACTAAAATTTCCTCAAGAAAAACAAAGAGCGGAATAGCATCTCTACCATCATGACTGACAGAAATGTTAATGATAGTGACTCTTGGATTATTGCTATTTTCCTTTATGTGTGCCTCGCGTATCCATCTCCTTGATTCTTCCAGAACATAAATGGAAAAAAGTTTTCCTTCTCTTGCACTATAATTCGAGATTTTATAGTTAGTAAATTTGCACATAATGTTATGTCCATGCCTAAACAGAATATTTACGCAGGGGCATCTTGACTACCGAATAATTCTATAATTTTTTGTTGACATTAAAAATGCTCTTGTTATTTTCAGATTTCTACATCTGAGAGCATGTGTAGATTTCATATAGAACATAACTACAGTTTTCACGTTTCGCAACCACTTTCCTAGAAAAACCGAATGTGTTTCTTTGTACTCTCCTTGAAACATTTGCTACAAAATTCATTTTTATACCGGGATCTTAGGAGAGTCATGTCAGCAAACATGTACTGGTCTTCATCTTTCTCAAGTTTAGGTTCATTGGATCCTATAGAAGTACTTGCTTCCATCTAACATTTGGGTGTTTCTTCTGCCTGTCTTGTAGACCACCTCTTTGTAAGTGTTTCTTTAAATTTCCGTTGTAGTATAATTTTACCCCTGGCTTGAAACATGACTTATCACTGAAATAACTCTACAGAAAATACACAACATACTTTTCACAAGGTTGTTTACAAACCACTTCAAAGAACTTGTGATAAAAGAGTGTAAAGAAATGCCTGCTCCTCAAAGAACTTGCTTACTCAAAAGATATATGGAATGCTGAACAGAAGGCATCAAAGTGCAGTTTCTGTCTGTAGTATCACTTTTCAGAACAACCAAATAACACTATGGCAGCTGACATAATGCCAAGCCCACCTCAGCTGCAGGCTTGAACAATTTTTTTTTCTACGTTTCTCTTTCAAATTTCACGAAATACTTTAACATTATAAAACTGCATACTGTATCCGAATGAATATATTTAAGCAAAAAAATTTTTTTACAGAAATTCAGAATTTTCTTATCAGACTTACCCCTTAATACGCCAAAGTTTAGTGGAATATGAGAACATGAAAACACATCTAAAACGACCAGGAAAGCGAGTGATAATATTGTGTCGCCTACGCGAGATCAATAGAGTGCTCTCTGTTAAAGCGGAACATGGGCGCATTTCAGTTTAGAGAGTTTTGTTGTTAGTTCCACGTAGAGCAGCTATTTCATGTATTGATGCTTTCGTAAGGCCCCGTGAAGCATATTACACCAACAGTATTTAGGAAATTATTTATTTCAGCTACGGTTAATAATTATAAAAATTTGCACTTGTGTGCGGCTTTGTCAATCAACGTCAAATAGCAAAATTAGATGCGCCACCTGCCGAATTTAATTAAAGAATATTATGTATGCTTCTATATATATCAAATTGATCTACTTTTGTAATACAGTAATTACTCTTAGAAAACTTATTTTGAAAATTAATTTTTCCAGCATATATTAACATCAAAAGGAGGACAATAAAATGTCTATGGTAGTAATAATGGTCATAGGTTGTTTTCCTGGCTTTTCGTCAAGACAACTGGCAGGTGGAGTTTTGCTTGGGTGCGTCAATGAACTTCGTTACCAGGCAGTGCACGGACAAGACGGTTAGCTGATGCCGCGGGACTCATGAAGCTGCATTCACCAGAAGGCAGAGTATCCGAGGAGCGGCCAGACTTTGCCGTGAGCAATGTCTTTGGCTGGCGGTTTTCGCCTACACCTACTACCAGACTTACGACCAACTGACACATTTTAGTGGCAAACGTTTCACTCTTTCTGATCTCTGTAATAGCGTTCTGCGAAAGTTGCTCTGGGCATGCTGTGACATCCGATGAGCCCGGTTCTTTGTTTCACCAAGCGAACTGACAGCAACTTTCATTTCTGTTGCATAATTTACTCCTTTCCCTGGCTAAAAGACACATAAATGTGGCAAATTTTAATCCCAAAAAAAGTATATCATTTTTGAACTCGTTTATCTTGGATACGAACTTCATATGTATTTCACAGACATGTCTTTCACATACACTTAACATACATTTACTTATATTGTATCTGTACCTCACACTAATCTTGAGGAAACTTGTAATTCTACCTGGCTAAGTAATGTGCAAAAGATTGTGGACAATGGTTTAACGCTTTTGGTGTGAAAATGGAAGAAACAATTTTCACATTTGTAATACGATAAGCATTTCTTTTTTTTTCATTTTTTACATTCAATTATATTCCTTCTTTCTCTTAAAAAGAATTTATCATGAGAGTCTGGATTTAAATGAAAAGTCTAGGAACTTTGAAAGCAACATTTATTTCAGGTTACAAACAAGACTTAATTAAGGCATATTTACAATAGTGCCTGACTGTCGTTTCGACAGAGGACTTTCAGTGACAACTGAGTCTCCGCTTGTTTACACCATGAGACTCCAGAGAGGACGTTAAGTGTGTCTGCGGCATTCACCTACAAACATACATTACCAGACCGGCAATACAGTGTACAGTATCATTGGTGCCACTGAAGCCAGACTTTAGAATCGCAATATGGCGATGGACGTAAGGGACGCGTAAAAAGTTGTTTACTTACTGATGAAGCAGTCGTAATAAAGGGGGTAAACTGGTACAAGTACGTTACATTTAGAGTTTTGAAATAATGGTCAATATATGTTTTGTTTTTGACTTTAATTTTGTCGTACAATAGACAGATAAACAAGGATAGGAACATGTCTCAGTACAAGCGTAACTAGAAAAATCGTATGTATTTTTGCTTTTGTACTGTATGTAATCTTAAATAACTACATTAAAGTTTATCTTATTTCAAATACCGGTAGTGTTTAAATAGTTTATGTACATTCCAAGGGACTTACAAACTCTAGTATTAACAGACGTAGGTTAATGATGGGGTTTTAAACAATTTTAATCAACTTCGGCTTTTCTTCGAACAGAGTGCTCTTTGTAAAAGTGCTCCTATAAGTAGAGCGTAGTCTTTGTCGCCGATAAAAAGTATCTTCATCCATTTGAGTGTTTTTATTTAAACTGCAGTGTCCTTGAAACATATGTATATATAACTTAACGCTCTTCTCGTACCACGTTTCTACAACGTACTCGTATGTGTTAGAACTCAACTAATACACGAATATTTGCTCAACTGCAGAACTTGCTTAGACCACCCGGTACAGCTGGTAACGATATTTCGTTTCAGAAAATAGTAGTAGTATCATACATAAACTTCCTACGCCCTGTCTTACCTCACCAAATGCCAGGGTTCATTAAAACCCGCGTCTTTGCCAGTCTAGTAATGTATTCAGCTGTGCGACGTGAGTTTTGGCACCAAACCCGACAAGATTACGGCTAGCTGCATTTCTCGTTCTCAAGACCTGTTGCCTTATTGAACACAAATATTAGAGGCAAACTGCGCTTCATACTTTTAAAGCATTTCAAGTCAATTAAACAAAGGAAATAATCTTTACATAGCATTCCTTTTCATGTCTACCTCAACCCCTATGGGTATAGGGTAATCTTACTGTAACAGAACTTCTATGCAAATAATGTGTCATCTACATTATACAGGGTGATTATAATTAAAGATAAACTTTCAAACCGCAGTAGAAGGAACACCACTGGTCAGAATTATGTCAATTTGAAACGGAATATTATCAAAGAAGGGGGAAAACGAATGGCACAAGAAAAATAAATAGTTACAGAACGTAGCAGTAGATGGTGCTGTAAGCATCATAATTTAATAGTGGTCGCCTAGACTACAAATAACAAATGAATATACAACAACGCCTAAGGAGTACGTTCAACTGTACCACCCAGTGAGTATGGGTGGACAGGTGTGATACTGTTAGTTAAGTAAGCCTATCCACCACGGCAAGGTCATTTCACGTCGAATGGGAAAAATCGGTTTTTAATTGACCTGACGCCAAAAACTGCGTAAAAAGCATCAATCACAACGGTTTTTAATTGTCCGGAGGCCAAAAATCGCATGAAAGGCATCAGTCAAATCGGTTTAAAAACCGCATAGAAAGCATCAATCAAAATCAAATCGGGTTATTAATTTCCGTGGGACTGGCGAAAAACATGTTCAATATGCTGTCTACCGTTTTCTGCAACAAGCTGAAACCGAGTAACAGCATATTCCACAACTGATCTAAGTATTTCCGGGCACGCTCAAAATGTGTTGCGCAATGCGTGCCTTCAATGCAGTTAAGTCTGCAGTCGGAACACTGAATTACGATCACTTGATCGGGACTGCCAGGCTTTAGGGAAATGGCGGTTGATAATTCCAGCCTTTCCGAAGTGGTGATTCAGCAGCTGCTTAACTGGATTTGCAATGAGCGGAGGTGCGCCATCGTGCATAAAAATGATCCCATCCACACATGCACGCTGTTGGAGAGCTGGAATGACGTGGTTGCGCAAAAGACAGTCATAGCGCTTACTAGTGACGGTACAGGTGACAGGACCGGAAGCACCAGTCTCTTCGAAAAAATATGGCCTTATGACAAATGATGCCGTCAACCCGCACCACACAGTGACTTTTTAGAATGAAGTGGTGGTATTGGCTGATTTGCGTGTGAATTTTCCGTTGCCCATATTCGACAATTCTGCGTATTGACACACCCTGTCAGATGGAAGTGGGCTTCGTCTGTCCACAAAATCTTCCACAGCCAACCGTTGCCCAGTTCCATGCGAGCAAGAAATTATAAAGCAAAGGTCACTCTCGCGCTGACACGTCAACAGGAGGCAACTCGTGCACATGGGTAATATTGAGTGGATAGCAAAGAAGGACGTTTCGTAGGATTTTACGCACCGTGCTCAGGGCTATGTCCAATATTCGTGCAATTGTCCGTGCACTGCACATTCGTACCCCACCGCTCGTCTCCTCCTGCATTGCTGTGGCCCCCGCTTCCACTGACCTTGAATCAATTCACTTCCTCCCTCTACGAGGTTGCACACCATAAGACCATTCTTTTCGAATTTCCGAATCATTTCCTCTAGACGCGCGTTGCTCATCTGACCAATGCCTTTTTTCAAATCGTTCAGTGTCCGGAATTTCTGCAGCGCAACGTGTGCACAGTCATCATTCTTGAAATACGGCTTTACAAGTACAGCTCGGTTCTGCATTGAGCCAGTCATGGCGATCGTCGCAGAAAGGAGGAAAAGCCGTGTACCCAGCGTGTTTTTATCACCTTCAATGGGTCGTGCGCATGAGAGGTATATTCATTTAGGTATTGTGACAAACACAGCACTATCTTTTGATCAGTTTTCCCACTAATTTTTTTCTGCCATACGTTTTCCTCCTCCTCCTCCTACAATAATATTTCGTTGCAATTTGATGTCATTATGACCAGTGGTGTTATTTCTGCAGCGTTTTGAAAGTTTGTCTTTTATTATAATCACCCTGTGTACTAAATTCGGTTGAAATTACTTCAGGCGTTCCAACATCATTTTATTACACTTTGTGATCAAAAGTATCCGGACACCCCCAAAAAAATGCGCTTTTCATATTAGGTGCATTGTACTGCCACCTACTGCCAGGTACTCCATGTCAGCAAACTCAGTAGTCATTAGACATCGTGAGAGAGCAGAATGGGGCGCTCCGCGAACTCAGGGACTTCGAACGTGGTCAGATGATTGGGTGTCACTTGTGTCATACGTCTGTACGCGAGATTTCCACACTACTAAATATCCCTAGGTCCACTGTTTCCGATGTGATAGTGGAGTGGAAACGTGAACGGACACGTGCAGCATCAAAGCGTACAGGCCGACCTCGTCTGTTGACTGACAGATACAGCCTACAGTTGGAGAGGATCGTATGTGTAATAGGCAGAAATCTATCCAGATCATCCCACAGGAATTCCATGCAGCACCAGGATCCACTGCAAGTATTATTACAGTTAGGCGGGAGGTGAGAAAACTTGGATTTCATGGTCGAGCGGCTGCTCATAACCCACACGTCACGCTGGTAAATGCCAAACGACGCCTCGCTTGGTGTAAGGAGCGTAAACATTACACGATTGAACAGAGGAAAACATTCTGTGGAATGACGAATCACGGTACAGTATGTGGCGATCCGATGGCAGGGTGTGGGTATGGTGAATGCCCGGTGAACGTCATCTTCCAGTGTGTGTAGTGCCAACAGTAATATTCGGAGGCGGTGGTGTGATAGTGTGGTCGTGTTCTTCATGAAGGAGGTTTGGCCCCCTTGTTTTGCATGGCACTATCACAGCACAGGCCTAAATTGATATTTAAGCACCTTCTTCCTTCCCACTGTTGAAGAAGTCCGCAGGTCGTGGTCTAGTGGCTAGCGTTGCTACCTCTGGATCACGGGGTCCCAGATTCGATTTCCGGCCGGGTTGGGGATTTTCTCTGCGCGGAGACTGGATGTTTGTGTTGTCCTCATCATTTCATCACCATCATTAATGCCAGTGGCTAGAGTAGACTGTGTATAAAATTGGACTGTGAAAAAAATAGGGACTTTGTACAGGCGCTGATGACCGCGCAGTTGAGCGCCTCACAAACCAAACATCATCACCAAACTGTTGAAGAGCAACTCGGGAATGGCGATTTCGTCTTTCAACACGATCGAGCACCTGTTCACAATCCACGGCTTGTGGTGGAGTGCTTACACGACAATAACATCCCTGTAATGGACCTAAATCCTATAAAACACTTTTGTAATGTCTTGGAATTACCTCTCCTCAGTGCTGATTCCGTGAAGAATGGGCTGCCATTCCCCAAGAAACCTTCCAGAAGCTGATTGAACATATACCTGTGTGAGGGGAAGCTGTTATCAAGGCTAATGGTGGGCCAGCAGCATATTAAATTCCACTATTACCGATGGAGTGGGCCACAAACTTGCAAGTCATATTCAGCCTGGTGTCCGGATACGTTTTACCACATAGTGTAACTTCACCCTCCCACCTGCCCCTCCTACGGCGTCAGTCCTGGAAATGGCGGGAAAAGGTAAATTCAGTTAACCTAACTCGCCGAAATTGTGGAACCGGAATGCCAAAGAAACCCTTTGGGATGTTTTGGAACGCCGACCTTATGCCAGGCCTCGCCGACCGACATTGATACCCACCCCTCCTGAGTGCAGCACTCCGTGAAGAATGGGCTGCCATTCCCCAAGAAACATTCCAGCTCCTGACTGAACGTATGCCTGCGAGAGTGGAAGTTGTCATCAAGGCTAAGGGTGGGCCAATACCATATTGAATTCCACCATTACCGATGGAGGGCGCGAAGAACTTGTAAGTCATTTTCAGCCAGGTGTCCGGATACTTTTGATTTCTTGGTGTATGTTATACCTTTTCAGTCTCGTCCTCAGCCACAGTGGTGTCTAGTGGTGTCTTACTGTCACAATTATTCTTTCCAGATAGCGAGTGAGACCTAGGCCAAGTTTGACAGAATTTGCTTGAGGCCTTACAGAGCGATACTGTTATATCTACATCTACATCTACATCTACATCCGTACTCCGCAAGCCACCTGACGGTGTGTGGCGGAGGGTACCATGAGTAACTCTATCGGTTCTCCCTTCTATTCCCGTCTCGTATTGTACGTGGAAAGAAGGATTGTCGGTATGCTTCTGTGTGGGCTCTAATCTCTCTGATTTTATCCTCATGGTCTCTTCGCGAGATATATGTAGGAGGGAGCAATATACTGCTTGACTCTTCGGTGAAGGTATGTTCTCGAAACTTCAACAAAAGCCCGTACCGAGCTACTGAGCGTCTCTCCTGCAGAGTCTTCCACTGGAGTTTATCTATCATCTCCGTAACGCTTTCGCAATTACTAAATGATCCTGTAACGAAGCGCGCTGCTCTCCGTTGGATCTTCTCTATCTCTTCTATCAACCCTACCTGGTGCGGATCCCACACTGCTGAGCAGTATTCAAGCATTGGGCGAACAAGCGTACTGTAACCTACTTCCTTTGTTGTCGGATTGCATTTCCTTAGGATTCTTCCAATGAATCTCAGTCTGGCATCTGCTTTACCGACGATCAACTTTATATGATCATTCCATTTTAAATCACTCCTAATGCGTACTCCCAGATAATTTATGGAATTAACTGCTTCCAGTTGCTGACCTGCTATTTTGTAGCTAAATGATAAGGGACCTATCTTTCTATGTATTCGCATCACATTACACTTCGCTACATTGAGATTCAATTGCCATTCCGTGCACCATGCGTCAATTCGCTGCAGATCCTCCTGCATTTCAGTACAATTTTCCATTGTTGCAACCTCTCGATACACCACAGCATCATCTGCAAAAAGCCTCAGTGAACTTCCGATGTCATCCACCAGGTCATTTATGTATATTGTGAATAGCAACGGTCCTATGACACTCCCCTGCGACACACCTGAAATCACTCTTACTTCGGAAGACTTCTCTCCATTGAGGATAACGTGCTGCGTTCTGTTATCTAGGAACTCCTCAATCCAATCACACAATTGATCTGATAGTCCGTATGCTCTTACTTTGTTCATTAAACGACTATGGGGAACTGTGTCAAACGCCTTGCGGAAGTCAAGAAACACGGCATCTACCTGTGAACCCGTGTCTAAGGCCCTCTGAGTCTCGTGGACGAATAGCGCGAGCTGGGTTTCACACGATCGTCTTTTTCGAAACCCATGCTGATTCCTACAGAGTAGATTTCTAGTCTCCAGAAAAGACATTATACTCGAACATAATACGTGTTCCAAAATTCTACAACTGATCGACGTTAGAGATATAGGTCTGTAGTTCTGCACATCTGTTCGACGTCCCTTCTTGAGAACGGGGATGACCTGTGCCCTTTTCCAATCCTTTGGAACGCTTCGCTCTTCTAGAGACCTACGGTACACCGCTGCAAGAAGGGGGGCAAGTTCCTTCGCGTACTCTGTGTAAAATCGAACTGGTATCCCATCAGGACCAGCGGCCTTTCCTCTTTTGAGCGATTTTAATTGTTTCTCTATCCCTCTGTCGTCTACTTCGATATCTACCATTTTGTCAACTGTGCGACAATCTAGAGAAGGAAGCACAGTGCAGTCTTCCTCTGTGAAACAGCTTTGGAAGAAGACATTTAGTAATTCGGCCTTTAGTCTGTCATCCTCTGTTTCAGTACCATTTTGGTCACAGAGTGTCTGGACATTTTGTTTTGATCCACCTACCGCTTTGACATAGGACCAAAATTTCTTAGGATTTTCTGCCAAGTCAGTACATAGAACGTTACTTTCGAATTCATTGAAAGCCTCTCGCATAGCCCTCCTCACACTACATTTCGCTTCGCGTAATTTTTGTTTGTCTGCAAGGCTTTGGCTATGTTTATGTTTGCTGTGAAGTTCCCTTTGCTTCCGCAGCAGTTTTCTAACTCGGTTGTTGTACCACGGTGGCTCTTTTCCATCTCTTACGATCTTGCTTGGCACATACTCATCTAACGCATATTGTACCATGGTTTTGAACTTTGTCCACTGATCCTCAACACTATCTGCACTTGAGACAAAACTTTTGTGTTGAGCCGTCAGGTACTCTGTAATCTGCTTTTTGTCACTTTTGCTAAACAGAAAAATCTTCCTACCTTTTTTAATATTTCTATTTACGGCTGAAATCATCGACGCAGTAACCGCTTTATGATCGCTGATTCCCTGTTCTGCATTAACTGATTCCAATAGTTCGGGTCTGTTTGTCACCAGAAGGTCTAATATATTACCGCCACGAGTCGGTTTTCTGTTTAACTGCTCAAGGTAGTTTTCAGATAAAGCACTTAAAAATATTTCACTGGATTCTTTGTCCCTGCCACCCGTTATGAACGTTTGAGTCTCCCAGTCTATATCCGGCAAATTAAAATCTCCACCCAGAACTATAACATGGTGGGGAAATCTACTCGAAATATTTTCCAAATTATTCTTCAGGTGCTGAGCCACAACAGCTGCTGAGCCCGGGGGCCTATAGAGACATCCAATTACCATGTCTGAGCCTGCTTTAACCGTGACCTTCACCCAAATCATTTCACAATTCGAATCTCCGTCAATTTCCTTCGATACTATTGCACTTCTTATCGCTATAAACACGCCTCCCCCTTCACTGTCCAGCCTATCTCTGCGGTATACATTCCAATCAGAGTTTAGGATTTCATTACTGTTTACGTCTGGTTTCAGCCAACTTTCTCTTCCTAGTACTATATGGGCGTTGTGACCGTTTATTAATGAGAGCAGTTCTGGGACCTTTCTATAGACGCTTCTGCAGTTTACTATTAGCACATTAATATTGTTATTCCTTGTTGCATTTTGCCTACTCCTGCTTTGCCGCGTCTCAGGAGGCGTCTTGTCGGGCCTAGGGAGGGAATTCTCTAACCTAAAAAAACCCCATGTGCACTCCACACGTACTCCGCTACCCTCGTAGCCGCTTCCGGCGTGTAGTGCACGCCTGACCTATTCAGGGGGACCCTACATTTCTCCACCCGATAGCGGAGGTCTTTGCGTTCCTTACGCCTGTCCCTAGAAATGAAACGTCATTGCGTCTGTCACCAAGGCGCCTAACGATCAGGAAAACTATTGACTCCATACTTATGTCGGTCGTTATCGAATATTTTTACACATAATCGCTTCTCATCCCAACAGCCCATTTCTCGGGTTGGTAGGGCTACGTTACCCCCGAATATTTTCATACAAGTAATCAGTCTTTCATATACAAAATGTGGTTGAAATTGTTTCAAACGTTCCTCAGCTATGCTTCTGTCACCCCCTTTTCTCTCCGATTCCCGTTCTTGTCATCTGTGTGGTCGATGGTTCTAACCCCTGACAGTAAGCGGTATGTGCACAGTAACGTAAAGTTTTTCACTGTTCTTGTTTCTTCTACTTTCATTTCTTTCGTCTTTCTTCGATTTACTCTCAGTCCATACTCTGCACTCATTAGACTGTTCATTCCATTCAGCAGGTCATGTAATTCTTCTTCTCTTTCACTCAGAATAGCAATGTCATCAGCGAATCGTATCATTGATATCCTTTCACCTTGAATTTTAATTCCACTGTTGTAGCTTGCTTTTATTTCCATCATTGCTTCCTCGATCTACAGGTTGAACAGTAGCCTCTTGGCTGTTGTACATATTGTATATGACCCGTCTCTCCATATATCTTACTTCCACTTTTTTCAGAATTTCGAACATCTTGCATCATTTTACATTGTCGAAGGCTTTTTTCAGGTCGACAAATCCTATGATCGTGTCTCGATTTTTCTTTGGTCTTGCTTCCATTATTAACCGCAACGTCAGAATAGCCTCTCTCGCGCCTTTACCTTTCCTAAAGCCAAACTGATCGTCACCTAGCGCATTCTCAATTTTCTTTTCCTTTCTTCTGTATACACTCCTGGAAATGGAAAAAAGAACACTTTGACACCGGTGTGTCAGACCCACCATACTTGCTCCGGACACTGCGAGAGGGCTGTACAAGCAATGATCACACGCACGGCACAGCGGACACACCAGGAACCTCGGTGTTGGCCGTCGAATGGCGCTAGCTGCGCAGCATTTGTGCACCGCCGCCGTCAGTGTCAGCCAGGTTTCCGTGGCATACGGAGCTCCATCGCAGTCTTTAACACTGGTAGCATGCAGCGACAGCGTGGACGTGAACCGTATGTGCAGTTGACGGACTTTGAGCGAGGGCGTATAGTGGGCATGCGGGAGGCCGGGTGGACGTACCGCCGAATTGCTCAACACGTGGGGCGTGAGGTCTCCACAGTACATCGATGTTGTCGCCAGTGGTCGGCGGAAGGTGCACGTGCCCGTCGACCTGGGACCGGACCGCAGCCACGCACGGATGCACGCCAAGACCGTAGGATCCTACGCAGTGCCGTAGGGGACCGCACCGCCACTTCCCAGCAAATTAGGGACACTGTTGCTCCTGGGCTATCGGCGAGGACCATTCGCAACCGTCTCCACGAAGCTGGGCTACGGTCCCTCACACCGTTAGGCCGTCTTCCGCTCACGCCCCAACATCGTGCAGCCCGCCTCCAGTGGTGTCGCGACAGGCGTGAATGGAGGGACGAATGGAGACGTGTCGTCTTCAGCGATGAGAGTCGCTTCTGCCTTGGTGCCAATGATGGTCGTATGCGTGTTTGGCGCCGTGCAGGTGAGCGCCACAATCAGGACTGCATACGACCGAGGCACACAGGGCCAACACCCGGCATCATGGTGTGGGGAGCGATCTCCTACACTGGCGTACACCTCTGGTGATCGTCGAGGGGACACTGAATAGTGCACGGTACATCCAAACCGTCGTCGTACCCATCGTTCTACCATTCCTAGACCGGCAAGGGAACTTGCTGTTCCAACAGGACAATGCACGTCCGCATGTATCCCGTGCCACCCAACGTGCTCTAGAAGGTGTAAGTCAACTACCCTGGCCAGCAAGATCTCCGGATCTGTCCTCCATTGAGCATGTTTGGGACTGGATGAAGCGTCGTCTCACGCGGTCTGCACGTCCAGCACGATCGCTGGTCCAACTGAGGCGCCAGGTGGAAATGGCATGGCAAGCCGTTCCACAGGACTACATCCAGCATCTCTCCGATGGTCTCCATGGGAGAATAGCAGCCTGCATTGCTGCTAAAGGTGGATATACACTGTACTAGTGCCGACATTGTGCATGCTCTGTTGCCTGTGTCTATGTGCCTGTGGTTCTGTCAGTGTGATCATGTGATGTATCTGACCCCAGGAATGTGTCAATAAAGTTTCCCCTTCCTGGGACAATGAATTCACGGTGTTCTTATTTCAATTTCCAGGAGTGTATTATTCTTGTCAGCAAGTTGGATGCATGAGCTGCTAAGCTTATTGTGCGATAATTCTTGCACTTGTCAGCTCTTGCCGTCTTCGGAATTGTGTGGATGATGTTTTTCCGAAAGTCAAATGGTATATCGCCAGACTCATACATTCTACAGACCAAAGTGAATAGTCGTTTTGTTGCCACTTCTCCCAACGATTTTTGAAATTCTGATGGAATGTTATCTATCCGCTCTGCCTTATATGATCTTAAGTCTTCCAAAGCTCTTTTAAATTCTGGATCTAATACTAGGTCCCCTATCTCTTCTAAAACTACTCCTGTTTCTTCTACCATATCAGACAAATCTTCCCCTCAAAGAGGCTCTCAGTGTATTCTTTGTACCTACTCGCTCTCTCCTCTGCATTTAACAGTGGAATTACCGTTGCAATCTTAATGTTATCACCCTTGCTTTTCATGTCACCGAAGGTTGTTTTGACCTTCCTGTATGCTGAGTCAGTCCTACCGACAATCATTTCTTTTTCGATTTCTTCATGTTTTTCATACAGCCATTTCGTCTTAGCTTCCCTGCACCTCCTATTTATTCCATTCCTCAGCGACTTGCATTTCTATATTCCTGAGTCTCTCGGAACGTTTTTTACTTCCTCCTTTCATCGATCAATTGAGGTATTTCTTCTGTTACCCATGGTTTCTTCGCAGTTACCTGCTTTGTACCTATGTTCTCCTTCCCAACATCTTTTACCGCCCTTTTTAGGGCTGTATATTCCTCTTCAACTGTACTGTCCACTGAGCTGTTCCTTATTGCTGTGTCTACAGCCTTAGTGAACTTCAAACGTATCTCGTCATTACTTAGTATTTCCGTATCCCACTTCTTTGCGTACTGATTCTTCCTGACTAATGTCTTAAACTTCAACCTACATAGTCTGTATCTGCTCCTGTGTACGCCTTACAATCTAGAATATGATTTCGGAATCTCAGTCTGACCATGGTGTAATCTAACTGAAATCTTCCCGTATCACCCAGCCTTTTCCAACTATATCTTCTCGTGATTCCCGAACAGAGTATTCGCTGTTACTGGCTGAAGTTTATTACAGAACTCTATTAATCTTTCTGCTCTCTCATTCCTTATCCCAAGCCCGTATTCTCCTGCAACCTTTTCGTCTACTCCTTCCCCTACAACTGCGTTCCAGTCCCCCATGACTATTAGATTTTCATCTCCCTTTACATACTGTATTAACGTTTCAATATCCTCATACACTTTCTCTATCTCTGCATCTTCAGCTTGCGACGTCGGCATTTATCTTTGAACTATCGTTGTCGGTGTTGCTTTGCTGTCGATTCTGAAAAGAATAACCTGTAACTGAACTGTTCACAGTAACACATCTCTGCCCTACCTTCCTATTCATAACGAATCCCACTATGTACATATGTAAGAGATAAATAATACGTAGTCTAGTGATGTCGCAGATCTTGTCAGGTTTATTGAACTGTACCATCCATCTTACTGTTATTGTCCTGATCTCCAGACGGAACAAGCCATGGTGCCCATACAGTCCTTCTGCCTACCACAACAGCTCTTCCTGCGACTCTCCCAGACCTCTCTGGCCGGCGACTCACTTTCTTTCCTGCTGGTCTTTGTAACATGGGGGGGGGGGTCTCATCGCACAGACATGTCAGAATCATCATAATCACCAGACATGTAGGTGGATGGGGGGAGAAATCGGTTGTTTTGGAAAGCCATATCGACATTTGTCTGAAGCTTTCTAGGGAATTTAGAGAATTTCCAAGTGAGGATGGCTGCTTTCAAATGAGAACTCAGTATCACATCTTGCAAGCTCACTCTATGGTGATTGTGTGTGTGTGAATTCCTAAGGGACCGAATTGCTGAGGTCATCAGTCCGTTGACTTACACACTACTTAAACTAACTTAGGCTAAGAAAAACACACATCCATGCCCGAGGGAGGACTCGAACCTCCGGCGGAATGGGCCGCGCAATCCGTGCATGGCGCCTCAAACCGGGTGGCCATTCCGCGCAGCCACTCCGCGCGGCTTTACGGTGATTAACCCGGCGTTGTACCAGAGAGCTTGTATTCATATCCGTCTGTTAAATCAATTTTCCCGCTCATCTTATTTAAATTAACTAAAATTACAATGATATACTTCATCGATATCAACTGATTTATTATTCATAAAGCTTTCTTTCGCTGTATGTCAGTGGAACTTCCCGTTTTAATTAGAAAGCAACAGTAATTAATAAATAAGAATGTAGCTTGATAAACAGCTTTAATGTTAACATAAATGTTTTCTGGGCATGGTACTGTGTCATAATGTATAAAACTACTGCAGCTGGAGAAAAACCAACGTTTTGGCCACGGTTGCAGCAGCCTTCCACTGGGTCTACTGGTGTGTTCTAGCTATGCAGTGTCCCTTACATTTTGTTGTTACTGTTCACTTCGCATGCCATTAAGTCATAATTTTAAAAAGATAGTTCATTTCATTACTCAATTAAGGAAGAAGGAGAAGAACTTTATTTTAATGCGGTGGAGGGAGAGCGTAACATCTGTTGTCTATTGGCTCTTGTAATATGTGCCATGATTAGTGGTCATCGTCGAATGAGAAGCTGGCTGTTGTTTACCAAATGCTGGACGTCGGCCGCGCGGCGGCAGTTACCCGCCGGTAGTGCTCGTGCCTCGAGTTGACAGTGCGGTCTGTTGGGCTCTGATTGCTCGCAGCCATGATGGGGTCTACCTGTGTTCGCCGGCCGGAGTGGCGTAGCGGTTGTAGGCGCTACGGTCTGGAACCGCGCGACTGCTACGGTCGCAAGCTCGAATCCTGCGTCGGACATGGATGTGTGTGATGTCCTTAAGGTTAGTTAGTTCTAGGGGACTGATAACCTCAGATGTTAAGTTAAAAATGGTTCAAATGGCTCTGAGCACTATGGGACTTAACATATGAGGTCATCAGTCTCCTAGAACTTAGAACTACTTAAACCTAACTAACCTAAGGACATCACACACATCCATGCCAGAGGCAGGATTCGAACCTGCGACCGTACAGTCGCGCGGTTCAAGACTGTAGCGCCTAGAACCGCTCGGCCCCTCCGGCCGGCTCAGATGTTAAGTCTCATAGTGCTTAGAGCCATTTTGAGCCTCTCTATTCATGTTCTTAGGGTGTTTAAGTACTTCGATGGGCTCTCTGATTCTACGTTTCGTCATAACGGGCTGCTTGGCCAACACACAGGCTTCGCTGAATTTTATTGCTTTTCGCAGTCTTGCTGACGTTCTGCCAGTGCAGATTTGTTGTGTTTCCCTACACGAAAAAAACGCTCGTGTTCCCGAATGTGCGTTGCTGTTGGCCTGCTTGTCTCGCCGTTGTATGCCTCTCGACATTCGCATTCCACCCTGTACACGCCTGCAGTGCGTAAAGCATCCACCTTGTCCTTAGTGTAGTCTAGCACGTCCTGGATCCTGCTACTCTATAGAACACAGCCTGCACCCCAACCCGGTGAATGTGTTTGCCTGTTGGTCAGCAACTTAAACACTCTAAGAACATGAATAGAGAGGACGAACTCAGGCTTGCCCCATCTTGATTGCCAGCAATCGCACCCCAACAGATTGCACTGTCAACACGAGGCACGAGCCCTACCGGCGAGTAACTGCCGCCGCGAGGCAGAAGTCCAGCATTTGGTAAACAACAGCCAACTTCTCATTCGACGGTGACCACCAGTCATGCCACATAACACAAGCGCCAATAGACAACAGAGGTTACGCTTTCCCGCCACCACAAAACCTATTAAAATAAAGTTCCCTCTCCTTCTTCCTTAATTGAGCAACGAAACGAACTATCTTTTTAAAATTATGACGTAATGGCAAGCGCAGTGAACAGTAACAACAAAACATAAGGGACACTGCATAGCTAGAACGCACCAGTAGAGACAACAGGAGGTCGCTGCAACCGTGGCCGAAACGTTGGTTTTTCTCAGCTGGAGTGGTTTTATACATTATGATGCGGCACCATACCCAGAGAATTTTTATATCGTCTGACTCTGCCTGAGGAAGCCTACACAATTATATTAGCTTCTATGTTCTCTATTGATGTCCCCATGCTGAACTGAGAAATGTTCAAGGTTGTTACTAGGATATAAATTAAAGTGGTTGGGCTAAGCACATAGTTTATTTCTCTACAGTCTGTCTGTCACACTTTTGGGAATTTTGTGTTGGCGTAAACCATTATATTACCTAGGTCCACATGAATGACGGAACTCGAGTAATACGTCAGGGCGAAAACTTGAAGTGGGTGGTGGTAGCAGGCCCACGGTGGGACGTTCTTCCTGAAGCACTCAGTCACTCGAGACCCGTCTTTAGTCTCTTCCTCCTGAATTCTGGAAGGCCCCTTCGAGGACATAGAAATGTTTTGTCACTTTGACAGAACATCTTAGTGCGTGCGCAAATCAGATACGCAGTTTCTCTGGTCCTATTGTTGGCAAGAGTTCCAGCTTTCTCCTGTGGCTTTACCGACGCGACCTTTCATTGTCGGGATTTTTCCGTCGAATTGAGGAGAGGGGCAATTCGTCCTGTCTACTGGGTGCACCAGGTATCTTCAACTGGTTTGAAACAGCTAATGGTAAGCTTTTACACCACTAGTCCACTTCAACATGTTCAGTTCGTTGCTCCCTAAACTATTAGAGAGAAGGCTTTTGTGTTTTTTTCCGCCGCACTCTGGTTTTTTGAATATGACCAGGCAGTTACATATTCGTTTTCATGGGATTTTTATTATTAAATCTCTGTGCTACAGTTGAGTAAGGAGTTCAACAGCACGTGTTAAAATTGACAAGGCTGCAAATGTTACGTTCTTTATCTTTGCCTATGACAGGGTGGATGAACATGAGTAAAAATGGGAGACACTTATTATAATTTTAAGTGAAGTTATATTTATCCGTTTTTAGGTTTAACTCTTTTAACCACTTTTTCGTCTCGGATTATTTTAGCAAGACGCTAATAACCTTGCTATTGAGTGCCAGAAATCCACACATTGTTGTATTACTTTTTCGGAACAAGAGTGCGATGAACCATCTGGGGTCGAACTGTGTCACTGCGAACTGTTTTTGAGTTAGGCTGCATTTGCAGACTGGTCTCTGTGTTTCAAACTAACAGTTACTCTTGCTTTCATCCTCATACATGGTGGGGTGCCTAACTATTACGCCTCAAACTCTTTTTGACTTCATGAAACGAACAGCAATACGTTCTCGCAATTCCATTAATAAGCAAGATGCAGGCATCAACCTCATTTTCTTTGATGGAATTTGGGTCTGCTGTGACCCTAGAACAGCAGATTTCGGTGAGACTTATTCTGTCATATAACTCTTTTGTAGATACAGCAAGAAATTACGAAGTAAAAGTACATTCAATATAGGGACTTTTTTTGCTGTTGTTGCTGCCGTTGAAGGGCCTGCCGCCTGGAAGTTCATGCCACTCTCCAAGGAAACCTGTATCGCCGAGTTAGGACTCAATGTAATGCTTATGCGTTAAGTTTAAACTTGTTCCATACTGAATAAAATACTATATCGCTGGAAAGTCATTTTGCGGCAGTGATCTCTGTACTGTCTGGACGTCGAACTCGAGCCGTCATAGCCTATCGGCCAAATATACTTTTTGCCTAATTAGAAAATGACTGTTAAGAAGTGCCACGAGAACGCAAAATGAAAACAATTTCAGATTCTGCTCCCACATCAGCATTTTACATTGCATGTTGATTTAAAATTCAAAACAAGAAATAATTAAAGAATTCTTTATCACGTAAATACTGGTGGAAACTTTTTGCCTAACTATGCGGATGATAAGATTCTGCAGGCATGCTGAAGTTCCGTGCTCTGAGATCACAGATCTACATCCAAGTAGTATGGTGTTCACTGTTCATACTGCATTAATATGAGACAATTAACCTTTTATACCTGATGATAGAATGAAGCCTTTCACGACTGGATGACATTGCTGCTGGTAAACCTTTCGGCAGAGAAGGTCATGGTCCACGAAACTCTTCCGTCCAGAAATGCGTTTGTGAGGTAACAGGCGAATTGTGGCGCCCTGAAAATATTCTACGTTCGGAGCTGGCACGGTTTGCACGGGCTGGTCAGTGGGCGCGGGCAGCTCGGCAGGCCGACCACGTGGTGCCGGGTGCTGACCGAAGCAAGAGCGGTCCAACCGGACCACGTGGCTGGGACTTCCATGTTGACGCTGTGCCAAGGACGGTGCTTTGTGTCGATGAAGGAGATGTCTATGCCGGGAGTGCCAAAGATGGTAGACTTTGTGAAGCCGTAATAGCAGGCATTTCACAGTTCGTATAGAAATTAATAGTAGCCAGATGAATGATGATACCTCAATAAGAAACATGTACATTACCGTTATTTGCAAGACGATTCTGACGATGTAATCAGATTTTCAATATATTTATTAGTTTAAAGTAAATTATACAAGTAACAAGTAACACCCAGCAGCGAATTTCCAAAATATAAACGCTTCATTCGATTTTCTCGATCGACGCGTCTTTAGAAAGCTATTAGTGAGGTATAAATTTCAGACATTTAACTTGAATAGTACATGAGTTATTGGAGGTCAAAGTGGCCGATTACTATCGATCGTGTCAGGCCATAAGTCCTCCACAGTTACACGGAAAAGGCAGCATCATGCTTATAAATATTTTTATTCATCTCTGTCTTTGTTTATATCTGACATATATTGTTCATGAAGACGTAGGTTAAATATTTACTGTGTTTTAGAAAGCAAAGAGACATTAGGCTACTGGCCCACTTTTCTTGCTATTCGTTTGATATATGTTTATTTAATTTCTTTATGTGTTTAATAATGCGTGTTAGAGCGTGTTTATGTCCAGCCGTAGGAATATTTATTTAATTTCAAGTTATTTAAATGTAAATCCATTATTTCGTATGTGTATCAATATGTTTGTGAGTGTACGTTGGCTTGGAGACATGTAGGGAGCGCTCTAGCCAACCACAGCGCTCGTTACTAAGAGAGGCATATGGATGTTGGGGAGGAGCATCGTTTCCGGAGATTACCTGGGGGAGTTCTGAGGGGTGCGGCGCGAGGGACGGTCCCACAGGATACGGAAGTGCTGGACGCGACGGCGCAACGGACGCACAGTCGCAGGGGAGGGACTCGGAGGGTGTGGAGCGGTTTAGCGCGTGGTTGCGGCAGATAGAAATATCTCGTAGTGCTGACCTGTGCTCTTGTGTGATTTCCGTGGCTTCTGCAGTGAAGACGTAGTATGCGTTCAGAAGTGAATATCTCGCGAGCTATGTTGCTCATAACTAAGTAAGTGAAGTAGAAATCTATTGTTTCCCTGTTATTCAACTTATATTTTATTTAATTGCTGGACCACCGACACCAATAAGCGTTTTGCAGAAATATACCGCATTCTCAAAAGTACTTCTACTATCGTACTCATCATTTAAAGTCGTTAATATAGTACCTGCAGATTTTATTTAATTGGAATCTTCCATTTATAAACGTATATCTTACATTCATAATTCGCAATTGCCGAGTGATACAAACCTTCGACCATTCGATTCATGTGTGTATTCTTATCGTACGTACACTGTAGACTCAGCAGTATTTGGCCTGTAATGCGGCAACTATGTATCCCAGCCCTAGACAACGAAATCAGCCAAAACTGTTAATATTAAAACTCTGAGTTTGAGGGTACGTAGTTGAGGGCTACCACATCAACACCACCATCAGACTTCATTTTACTGATTTGAAAGCCCGTACGTTGGACATCTTGAGAGGCGTTGCTCCTCCATTGCGTATAGGTGAATGTCGGCAGGAGTCAGCGCAGGAGCAATCCCTCTGAAGATG
Organism: Schistocerca gregaria; assembly: GCF_023897955.1. Lineage (NCBI taxonomy): Eukaryota > Metazoa > Arthropoda > Insecta > Orthoptera > Acrididae > Schistocerca > Schistocerca gregaria. The sequence continues at coordinate 692,629,225 of NC_064922.1, read as the reverse complement.
TCCAACGCAGATCTGGAAGAAACGTTATGAACAGAAGAGTTTTGTGGACCACTACCTTATACCCCGATCGATTTACAATCATCAACCTTTTTCCCTCCCACAGAGTTCAACAAATGGTCATATCTCTAAGAGAAACATCTGATACTCGCATTGGAATGTTTGTTAGTGACATAAATTATTGGAATCTACTAGACATAATTTATTATTATAAATGAAAATGAAAGTGTTTCTTCTGATTGTTTGCATATGCTGTGCATTTTCACACAGGTAAAAGGATCGTACGTTATAGTATTGCATAAAGTAAATGAAACCAATGATTGCGAACTTGAAGTTATGAACGTGTGAGTTGTGTGCCGTCACATTTCTGTTGGTGAATTTATTAAAGCGTGTATTAAAAATCAGAAGCATTAGTTTAAAGATACTTCAGTTCACGCTGTATCACTGATGAAGTCCCTGCTGTAAACATCTCTGGAGCAACAATTCGCTCTCTTATGTCGTTGGAACCCCAAAGCAAGAAGTATAGCTGCGTCATGTGAGGCGATGGCGCTGGACATCTCTGGACAACGTTACCTCATCACACCCGCCTGTTTGGAAATAAGCCGTTAAATGCATCTCTTGCTATTGAAGAATTATGGACAGGACCTTCATCATGTAGGAACCAAATCGTTTGATGATTTCTCAGGGGCAAGGTGAAGTACACTACTGGCCATTAAAATTGCTACACCAAGAAAAAATGTGGATGGTAAACTGGTATTCATTGGACAAATATATTATACTATAACTGACATGTGATTACATTTTCAAACAATTTGGTTGCATAGATCCTGAGAAACCAGTACCCAGAACAACCACCTCTGGCCGTAATAACGGACTTGATACGCCTGTGCATTGAGTCAAACAGAGCTTGGATGGCGTGTACAGGTACAGCTGCCCATGCAGATTCAACACGATACCACAGTTCATCAAGAGTAGTGACTGGCGTATTGTGACGAACCAGTTGCTCGGCCACCATCGACCAGACGTTTTCAGTCGGTGAGAGATCTGGAGAATGTGCTGCCCAGCGCAGCAGTCGAACATTTTCTATATCCAGAAAGGCCCGTACAGGTCCTACAACACGCGGTCGTAAATTATCCTGCTGAAATGAAGGGTTTCGCAGGGATCGATTCAAATGGCTCTGAGCACTATGGGACTTAACATCTATGGTCATCAGTCCCCTAGAACTTAGAACTACTTAAACCTAAGTAACCTAAGGACATCACACAACACCCAGCCATCACGAGGCAGAGAAAATCCCTGACCCCGCCGGGAATCGAACCCGGGCGTGGGAAGCGAGAACGCTACCGCACGACCACGAGATGCGGGCGCAGGGATCGAATGAAGGGTAGAGTCACGGGTCGAAACACATCTGAAATGTAACGCCCACTGTTCGTGCGGTCAATGCGAACAAGAGGTGACCGAGACGTGTAACCAGTGGTATCCCATACCATCACGCTGGGTGATATGCCAGTATGGCGATGACGAATACACGCTTCCAATGTGCGCTCACCGCGATGTCGACAAACACGGATGTGGCCATCATGATGCTGTAAACAGAACCTGGATTCATAAAAAAAATGACGTTTTGCCGTTCGTGCACCCAGGGTTCCTCGTTGAGTACGCTTCGACCAACGCGAGCAGCAATGTCGCGATACGATAAGCCGCAATCGCGATAGGCTTCAATCCGACCTTTATCAAAGTCGGAAACGTGATGGTACGCATTTCTCCTCCTTGCACGAGGCATCACAACAACGTTTCACCAGACAACGCCGGTCAACTGCTGTTTGTGTATGAGAAATCGGTTGGAAACTTTCCGCGTATCAGCATGTTGTAGGTGTCGCCACCGGCGCTAACCTTGTGTGAATACTCTGAAAGCTAATCATTTGCGTATCACAGCATGTTCTTCTGTCAGTTAAATTTCGCGTCTGTACCACGTCATCTTCGTGGTGTAGCAGTTGTAATGGCCAGTAGTGTATTTGTCAAATAATGTGTGTACCTTTCCCTGTATAACTTACCATCTACGATATAAGGCCCTATAACATGTTGTTCTTTTATCCCAAACCGCGAATTCACACCACACTGTCGCCTGTTAAAGATCTTACGGAGCCAACGATGCTTTTCCGTTAACCAATAGTGCATATTCGTTCCTGGTATTTGTGATCGCGGTCTCACCAGTAAACAGTATTTTCACAACAAAATTATAGTCTTGCTGGAGACGGCCGCAACAACAGCACAAAAAATTTTATATTAGATGTATATTTACTTCGCGATTTCTTGCCAGATCTTCAAAACAGTTATACCGCTTAATTTTTCCCATTGATATTTGCTGTTCCAGCGTCCAAAAATAACATAGTTCCATTAAAGAAACAAAGTTGGTTCCAGTATCTTAGTTATTAATGAAGCTGCGAGGATTCATTACTGTCTGCTCCATGAACCCCTTGATCACTGTTTGTCTAAGTGAAATATGTCTTTAGCGGGAAATGCCTCTCTCCTGAAGTCATTTGTGGAATCAGTGCACGTAAACACGTCTGCCTATCAAGAAAAGCATGTCCCGAAGACGTGGATGTATTACTACTGCGATAGTGTCCATGGTGAAGCGTTTTCCTCGAACGATAGTTTGAAGTAAGCACAACAATAAGTCTAACACAGAAATCCACCGGCAGCCAGGCTTGTAGCGGTGTTATCGCAAACAGGACGCTGCGTATCGTCCGGCACGCGAAGTAGAACACGGCCGATAAAGCATTGCACCATGTGATACAGCCGCGTGAGAATATTGTAGCTCGCTGCATTATCGGTGTGCTCGTCCGTTAAGGCGTACTCACCAATAACAAAAATAGTTAGCACTGTCCTCATCCTCTCCTCTGCAGTAAAAATGGGTACACAACAATATTCTCCCTTGCCTGTATTTATTTAACACTTATTCATTTATTTTATATGTGCTGTATTTGTTTTATGTATTGGATGGCTGCGACGTGCGTGTGACGGACGCAGACTCGAACAGTCGATACACTGAACATCAGAAATGAAGTGGCCTAAGACAATGACAAATAGCGGCCACTGAGTGTATTAAAGCATACAAAGCTCGGCCCTCACTATGAAGGCAGTGGAATATCCTGGAGGAACTACTATACATCGAAGTTCTGCGAACTAAACCGTGTGCGACTGCCACATGTAACTACGCGCGTTGTTAAAATTGAATGACACCCCCTCCTCGTCCAATTACCGAATATTCTTCTGAAAGGGTTCATGTATTTACCTATATCGACTTCCAAGTTCTTACATAATTTTCGAAAAAAAGAGCATGTAAAGAATGTTAAAGCACATTAAACATGAAACAATTTAAGTCCAGTAGTTTCCGTTATATGTAGCCCCAAATATTGGTCTTTTTTTAGCAAAACTGAAAATTTTATATGGTTCAAATGGCTCTGAGGACTATGGGACTTAACTTCTGAGGTCATCAGTCCCCTAGAACTTAGAATTACTTAAACCTAACTAACCTAAGGATATCACACACATCCATGCCCGAGGCAGGATTCGAACCTGCGACCGTAGCGGTTGCTCTGTTCCAGACTAGCGCCTACAACCGCTCAGCCACGCAGGCCGGCTGAAAATTTTAGTTAGAACTTTTTCTCCGTATCTATTTACAGCTGTCCAGTATTTGAAAAAACGCATTTTGAGCCACCAGCTAGAGAATAAAGTTGTATGCTTACAGTCTGTGGTTCAAAATGCTTTTCTTAAAAAAAAAATTAAGTTTTGGCCTTGTTTCGGGCTCGATATAGGCATAGCCGCTCATCGTACAAGAATTGTTATGAGAATTGCAGCTATAGTGGTTCAAAATGCTTTTCTTAAAAAAAAATTAAGTTTTGGTCTTGTTTCGGGCTCGATATAGGCATAGCCGCTCATCGTACAAGAATTGTTATGAGAATTGCAGCTATAGTAAATTTTATTGGCTTTCAATTGACATAAAACGAAGCATCTAGGCCTTGTAGTTCTCGTGAAATCTTAAAATAACAAAATGTCAGAGTACTGAATTTTTGAAGAAATGAGTCAAACACTTCCTATAACAAATTGTGAGGATTAAAAAAATGGTTCAAATGGCTCTGAGCACTATGGGACTTAACATCTGAGGTCGTCATCCCCCTGGACGCAGAACTACTTAAACCTAACTAACCTAAGGACATGACACACATCCATGCCCGAGGCAGGATTCGAACCTGCGACCGTAGCAGCAGCGCAGTATTAACTCTTGAGGATGGTCAACTAACAGTGGTGAAAAACTTGGTGCGCTTTCGATAATTGAAATGAGTATGAAGCGTAGTGTCACGGAGAAGCGTTACTATCCACAATGAGTGCAGGAAGAAATACACCGTTCAAATCCAGGTTGCGGTGACTGTTCGTCGTGAATGTAATAGGGTTCCTAAATCGTAATATTCAAGGTTTTCAAATGAATTCATGGACCGTCGAAATATTCTTTTACCCTTTGGAGGCAATATCACCAAGGAAGTTATCAAGCCCCAGAAGAATAATGTGCTCCAAGTGCAGTCACTGAGTGCGAAGGATACGATTATTGAAGTCCTCGAGATGATAAATGGGGATAGCAGATTACAGGTCGCCTTGCACCTGTAACTGACCTCGTCGCTGCTGACGTCAGGTGTCACTCTTTACGTCACAAGAAGTTGTACAGCATGCCATCAACTAATAGACTAAAATAGACTACTCAGAACCAACAAATACCACGGACTGACTAGAAAAGAGGAAACATTATCAATTTTGTTGGATGACCTCATAGATCAAATAATAAGAGATTACGAGCCTAATATCAGAAGTGTCAAAATTCATCTCTGAGGCGGTACGGCGACGAGGTCATAATTGCAGAGGTCGGCCTCGGCCGCACTCATCACGTAGTCCTTTGGTTCACAGTTTTTGGGGTAAAAGATTCTCTTTAACAACAGTTACAAGGAAAGAAAGAGCAATCCTGCAGAAGAGGGGCAGCGAGGAGCGAAGCTCGCAACAGAGATAATCTTACAAGATATTCTCTCTCAAGTTTATGATACCACGGAGTATCCTCCAATTGAAATTTCTTGCGAGAAACTGATTATGCAGTTCGTAACTCTCTGAACCTCTTACTTGAAACCACCGTGATGAAGCACAGTCCATTCTCTCGGTGGATGGAAGAAGAAATGTGTTTCAACAGCTGATACAACACCTTCCAACGTGAGACCAAGTTCTGCCATCTCCTCTCTGAACGCTACCTGGGTACCTGCTATACAAGAAATTTGGCTCGAAATATCTTGTTAACTCTGTGCAGAAATGAGAGTTCCCTGTGGTTACAGTTAGGCAATGGTCTTTGAAAGTTCATTTATAGTATGGGGAGAAGGATCACCGTCAATTCAAAAAGAAGCCTTCCCAACTCGTTTTTGACAATGCTGATGGGAATGTCAGTACCATAGACGGCAAAATCATGTTCCTTGAAATGGGTCGCATCATGATCATTACATCTCTATTGCGAGACAAACCAACAATGTTTCTACTGACAGGACAAGTTCTTATGCCATCTCACGAATCCAACAATATAAAATCAGAAAAAAAATACTGGATTGTCTATTATTCCAATGGCCGACGTGACTGAAAGACTTCAAGTTGTTAGTGGTATACTACCCACAGCCACAAATTTGCTGTTGTTGTTTCGAAAAACCTCAAAGACCTCTCGTATTCAAGACTGGGACGAGTTCTTGGAGCAAGTGACCAATATTCGTGAATTAAAATGCTCAAAAGTTGTTTTCCTCCCATTCATTCACGATCCATCCACAGATAACGGAAATGCCGTGTGGCTAGGGCCTCCCGTCGGGTAGACCGTTCGCCTGGCGCAAATCTTTCGAGTTGACGCCACTTCGGCGAATTGCGTGTCAATGAGGTTGAAATGATGATGATTAGGACAAAATCTCTGACCCAGCTGCGAATCAAACCCGGGCTGTTAGGTATGACAGTCCGTCGCGCTGACCACTCAGCTACCAGAGGCGGACCACCCACGGATTATGATACTGTACTGACGTCTTTTCTTGTGATCACTGAAAAAACCAAAGCTCTTGGTCAAAAGACATGATCTGTCATGTAGTCAACTGCTGTGAATGAAAGGCAGAGACATTGTTGAAAACAGCTAACTTTACGATTTGAGTAACGTGATGGGAGGGTAGGTGGTTTCACCTACTTATTTTGCATATGGAAGCGTTGGTGCCACGATGACAGGTAGTGGCATGAAGGACTTGCTCGCTATAAGATGCACCGAAAACAATGTCGACAAAATTCCCAATGGGAATGCATACTCGAGGGCTGTGAAAGCTCACATGTTGACAAACCTTCCGTTGGCTAATATAAATTTCAATGAGCTACAGCCAACTGACATGGAACGAGCACTTGCTGAGAGAATGTTAAAGTGAGAGGACACTACTCCTTTTGGCAGAGGAAGATACCTGTCCAGATTGTGAGTGCCAAATTCAAAGTTGCCGCGGATAACTTGGAAAGAAAAATACCTACCTCTAACCTCGGTTCCGTCTGTTCGTCAGATGAGAAGCCAGTGCGAAGGAGGACCTGGCATGCTTGCCTCCAACCAAAGAAGCTATTTCCTTCCATTCGCATCGCACCTACCACCAAGTGCCAAAACTGTTGGGCGTCGCGAATGACGTCGCAGAGTGCGGTTGACCGGAGAGCTGCCTTGACCTATTGTCAGTAACAATAGTATGTGGACCTGCCCCAGCAAAACTTCTCAAATCGCTGTCACGTAAAGTGCAAAAATGGATGCACGAGAGCTCTGCAACTGCCGCATAGCTGGGCTTAAGTACTAGGCTTTGTGAAGTCACTGCTCTGACACGACTTGCCACAACGTCGCTTCAAATCTGATCTACGAGGAAGAAGACGAACAGGCGGTCTGAGGCCTTCGGACAAGTAGCCCAAATCAGACACAACTCCCCAGCAACCTCCTTCTGACCTAGAACACGACAGCGGACAACCAGGACTCTCGAAGAAACTGAATCCTTGAGAATGAAAAATCCCTTTTATTCATCAGAGCTCTGTTTATTGTAAGACCCATATCCTAACGGTTTCGACCATGGGCCATCTACACAGGACGTCTGTCAACATAGTAAGTGAAAACATACAATGTACACAAAAATAATACGACCTAACAAGAATTTGGGTATAACATATGTAACTTCCTTAGAAGTGAAAAATAGAGCAGGTAAAATCATATTTCTCGCTCCTTCTAGGCTGATATAGCCTCTAGCATTCCATAGTGAGAACAACAATCAGTAGTCAGATACAGCAATTACAGTGGTAACGAGCCTGCTTCACGGTGTACAATGTCAAGGGCATCAAAAATCATGGAGTGACATACCCACATGAAACAAGCAAAGACAGTCTTTTATAGCGTCCCACTGCAGATGGTAACGCTTGTGATAAGTCTGCTGGCGGTAATAGCTCTACGTTTTATCAGAAAACCTTATTTGTGAAGAGCTAAGTAGAACATCTCTAGCGATCATCTTTCGTAAGATAACTAGAGAACTAGTGAACTAGTGACATTGAAAGTTATCTGTGTTGACATTACTAAGTAACTAGGAATGAAAAACCATGGTAATAGTGAAGCTAAATATCCCAACAAGTATGATTATACAGGGTGTTACAAAAACGTAAGGCCAAACTTTCAGGAAACATTCCTCACACACAAATAAAGAAAAGATGTTATGTGGACATGAGTCCGGAAACGCTTAATTTCCATGTTAGAGCTCTTTTAGTCTGTTCTTCCACCTACGCTCAATGGAGCACGTTATCATAATTTCATACTGGATACTCTACCTGTGCTGCTAGAACATGTGCCTTTACAAGTACGACACAACATGTGGTTCATGCACGATAGAGCTCCCGCACATTTCAGTCGAAGTGTTCGTACGCTTTTCAACAGCAGATGCGGTGACCGATGGATTCGTAGAGGCGGAACAATTCCATGGCCTCTACGCTCTCCTGACCTCAACCCTCTTGACTTCCATTTATGGGGGCATTTGAAACCTGTTGTCTACGGAACCCCGGTACCAAATGGAGAGACTCTTCGTACTCGTATTGTGGACGGCTGTGATACAATACGCCATTCTCCAGGGCTGCATCAGCGCATCAGGGATTCCATGCGACGGAGGATTGATGCATGTATCCTCGCTAACGGAGGACATTTTGAACATTTCCTGTAACAAAGTGTTTGAAGTCACGCTGGTACTTTCCGTTGCTGTGTGTTTCCATTCCATGATTAATGTGATTTGAAGAGAAGTAATAAAATGAGCTCTAACATGGAAAGTAAGCGTTTCCGGACACATGTCCACATAACATATTTTCTTTCTTTGTGTCTGAGGAATGTTTCCTGAAAGTTTGGCCGTACCTTTTTGTAACACCCTGTATATGCATCATATTGAGGGTGCAAAATAATTAATAATTTACGATATTACAGCCAGCAGACGTATCACATGCGTTAACATCCCGCTTGGTTCACGTGTATATATTTCTCCATGATTTTTCTTCCCTTTGACATTAATCACAGTGAAGCGTGTTCGTTACTACCGTTAAGAGCTGTATTTGACTGCTGATTGCTGATCCTCACTATGACAGATTAGAGGTTGTATCGGTCTAAGAGAACCATTAAATACGATTTTTCCTAATCTATTTTCATCTTGTAAGTGTAAATATGAATGTTATGCCTACAGTTTTGTTAGGTTATATTATTTTTGTGTACATTATATATTTTCAGTTTCGATGTTAACAGACGTCCTGTGACGATAGTATGTGACCGAAACTGGTGCAATATAGGTTTTAAAATAAACAACTGATCGTTAAAAACACTTTTTTTCAATTACTTAATGTCCGTTGTTTATCACTACCCAAAACATTAATAATACTGAGTTTTAATTTTTTAAATACATGAGTTTTTAATAACATAAGTACATTTAAATAAACTTTTATACTTTTAAACATGATGTTAGGCATTTTTGTTTCGTTGAATGCCCACAATTTATTATTAGGTAGTGTTTAAGCACATTTCTTCAAAAATTCAGTTTTGTCACAATTTGTGCTTGTATGACTTCAAGAGAACCGCCAGGTCTGGACTCTTCATTTTATGTCAACAAAATTTACAGCAACTTTCATTTTCACCACATTTCTCGCAGGGTGAGCGGTTTTGCCGATATTCGGTCCTAAACAAGAGCAAAATTTAGAATGTTCGTTTTGATAGGAAATGGCCTATGTTTGAAGTTCCAGTCCCGAAGACAACTGGATGTATAGAGCTAAGGTTGTAGTTAAATTGTTCCACATCTAATGTACTCTACAAATAATAAGAACGACCAATATGTAAAACGAATAGTGTTTTGAGTTACAAGGCAACAACTAAAAAGGAGTTTCAAAAATTGCGCAGTATTTGTCGTATTGCTCAGGAAGCACAGGCGTTTAGAAGCTAAAAACTTGGGTTCACGCTACCCTAACTGGTTCTAACAACATAGCAAAAAATCAGAACTACGGCACATTTTGCGATTTTAGTGTCTGCTCTGAATGGCCTACGTTGCTATTTCGATTGCCTGCCGACATAGATTGGATTGCAAACTAAACGCTAGTTGGTAAATGCGGCCGTTCAAAGGTTGATCTCATCTGTTGTCACCAACGGATCTGACACGGTGCACAGGCAGATTCGGAAAACCGCAGGAATTTGAATAAGACAAGACAGAAAGGAAAACAATAACATAAACAATGACTCTCCTGACTGTAGACGTATACAATTAAAAGAAACAGCGTTCATCTCACTTACGCGTTTACAATGCCACAGTCAACAGACCAGTGTTCACAGACGTAGTGCTAAGAGAAATAATGGAAATGGTGATTGCACACTTAGATGTCATATCATGTAAATTATTATTTTTGAAAAATTTGATAAAGTGATACGAGATACATTAACGTCAGAAGGATCTCGTGGCCAGTTTTATTTATGGTTGTTTCTGTTTTAATTGTAGCAGGTTTTCTTACCCTGATTATTTTCTGTATCAGATTCCAAGCCAATTTGCTACTATGTGTCGTATTCATTTTCTCAGGCGTGGCAACCAATTTCTTTTGCCTCATTTTAAGTAAGATAGGGGCACAAAGCAGTAGATAATACCGTTTTTGGAATTGCGTGTACTCTGGCCAACGCTGAATTTTGTCGGCGGCATATCCATCCACCAGCCGGCAAATATAAGAAAAACATGAACGACCCTTCTCAGAACCACCACTAATTAATCTCGGTGTAAATATATAGGAAAGACATTTTTTTTTCAAACATATATAAAGAGAATTTTTGAGATGTCCCAAGTGTTCAGGAAACACGAAAAGATAAAAACTCTATTAAACCAGCGATACTTGTTATAAAGTTGGTGAAAGGCCTCCCCCATCCCATGTATGGAACTGCAGTGTACGAGTATCTGAGGTTTGGTACTAATGTTACATTAGCTGGTGTTACATGGAATGGAATCAAGATACTGAAATATCCCAAGTATGGAACTGCAGTGTACGAGTATCTGAGATTTGGTATTAATGTTACATTAGCTGGTGTTACATGGAAGCAAGATACTGAAATAGTAACCACAGAACTTGACAACTGTTCTGTTACATCGATATGCAAGATGGGACTGAAAAGGTCGGTGAATTATCTCATAAAATAGAGAAAAAAAGTTACAATCAAAATACCTTTACTGGCCCTCGAAGTAATCTCCATTAACTACGCACACTTGTAACATTCGTTGTAAAGCTGTTGGAATCTATCCGTAACTGCTTATTGTGGAGTCGCTCGAAGCACCATGGTGGAACTTTGTTGAATATCCGCATCATTACAGGGAAGAGAGGGCTGGTCACAGGAGATAAAGCGAGAGTCAGTGGCATGATGTGCTTCGTCTTTCATGGATTCTGTTAGCCAATATTTTTGGGAGGCGGGAAAGGCGGTGAACATCACGTCTCATTGAATGTCGCCTGCTCTCCAGATTGTGTTGGTAGCATCAGGTCTCGTCTCCTGTAATGATGCACACATCCAACAGCACGTAAGCATACTGCTTCGAGCGATTCCAGCGTTTTCTGAGAGTTTCCAACAGCTTTACAAGTCATGTTAGAAGTACGTTGTGATTAATGGTAATTACGTCGAAGGCCAGTAAAACTATTTTGTTTCGAACTATTGTTTCTGAGTTCATTCGCCAAACTTTTCATATGCACCTTCTACACTCCTGGAAATTGAAATAAGAACACCGTGAATTCATTGTCCCAGGAAGGGGAAACTTTATTGACACATTCCTGGGGTCAGATACATCACATGATCACACTGACAGAACCACAGGCACATAGACACAGGCAACAGAGCATGCACAATGTCGGCACTAGTACAGTGTATATCAACCTTTCGCAGCAATGCAGGCTGCTATTCTCCCATGGAGACGATCGTAGAGATGCTGGATGTAGTCCTGTGGAACGGCTTGCCATGCTATTTCCACCTGGCACCTCAGTTGGACCAGCGTTCGGTGGCACGGGATACATGCGGACGTGCATTGTCCTGTTGGAACAGCAAGTTCCCTTGCCGGTCTAGGAATGGTAGAACTATGGGTTCGATGACAGTTTGGATGTACCGTGCACTATTCAGTGTCCCCTCGACGATCACCAGAGGTGTACGGCCAGTGTAAGAGATCGCTCGCCACACCATGATGCCGGGTGTCGACCCTGTGTGCCTCGGTCGTATTCAGTCCTGATTGTGGCGCTCACCTGCACGGCGCCAAACACGCATACGACCATCATTGGCACCAAGGCAGAAGCGACTCTCATCGCTGAAGACGAGACGTCTCCATTCGTCCCTCCATTCACGCCTGTCGCGACACCAGTGGAGGAGGGCTGCACGATGTTGGGGCGTGAGCGGAAGACGGCCTAACGGTGTGCGGGACCGTAGCCCAGCTTCATGGAGACGGTTGCGAATGGTCCTCGCCGATACCCCAGGAGCAACAGTGTCCCTAATTTGCTGGGAACTGGCGGTGCGGTCCCCTACGGCACTGCGTAGGATCCTACGGTCTTGGCGTGCATCCGTGCGTCGCTGCGGTCCGGTCCCAGGTCGACGGGCACGTGCACCTTACGCCGACCACTGGCGACAACATCGATGTACTGTGAAGACCTCACGCCCCACGTGTTGAGCAATTCGGCGGTACGTCCACCCAGCCTCCCGCATGCCCACTATACGCCCTTGCTCAAAGTCCGTCAACTGCACATATGGTTCACGTCAACGCTGTCACGGCATGCTACCAGTGTTAAAGACTGCGATGGAGCTCAGTATGCCACGGCAAACTGGCTGACACTGACGGCGGCGGTGCACAAATGCTGCGCAGCTAGCGCCATTCGACGGCCAACACCGCGGTTCCTGGTGTGTCCGTTGTGCCGTGCGTGTGATCATTGCTTGTACAGCCCTCTCGCAGTGTCAGGAGCAAGTGTGGTGGGTCTTACACACCGGTGTCAGTGTGTTCTTTTTTTAATTTCCAGGAGTGTACAAAAACCACAAAGAGATTTTGCTTCAGAGTATCAAGAAACTTCAACTCTAACGAAAATAAATTTCTAATCGGAGATTTTAATAAGCATAGCACAAACCGGGCCCACGAAACTTCTAACACCAATAGAAGTTACGTTGAGCAAAGCGCTGAAGGCAATAACTTGACGCTGTTTCGCGACGCATACTCTTTTAACAGCAGGGTATGGCAGCAAGTGTTCAACAAAGTTCTGTGTTTCATCAATCCTGACACTGAACAATGCTGTACAGATTTCACAGCCAGTCCCATCCGAAAAACCAGGTTTTTGCCGCACTTGAAACAACATAAGTCCCCTATAGAAGAGGATTTAACTTCCAAAACGCAAATTTATAAGGCTACGGGGAACACCTTGTTACAAAGATACAACGTCCTAGAAATGTATATGAAGTGTAAGGCCGTTACACTTTTGAAACAAGGAAAATATCCTGGTCAGTAAATGCATTATGCTATGTATTCAAATTTTGTGTGAGAGATTAATAATAGGAAGACTGCAGTCACTCACAGAAACAAAACTTGTATCTCATCAAACAGACCTAAGCCTGAAATGAGACATTTGAGGAGGGATACCAAAGTAATTAATCACGAATTCCTCTGGTGGACACGACTGCTGCTTACTACACTTTTTCTTACTAGAAAAGCTGTATAGTACTTTCAAATATTACCGTTTGTTTCAAATTATACAGTCAGTTCTTGAAAATGGAAGAGTCTACGTATGTTTCGGTAAAGAAAAAAAAAAGCCGGCCGCCGTGGTCTAACGGTTCTAGGCGCTCAGTCCGGAACCGCGCGACTGCTACGGTCGCAGGTTCGAATCCTGCCTCGGGCGTGGATGTGTGTGATGTCCTTAGGTTAGTTAGGTTTAAGTAGTTCTAAGTTCTAGGGGACTGATGACCACAGCTGTTAAGTCCCATAGTGCTCAGAGCCATTTGAACCATTTAAAGGAAAAAATTAGATGGAGAAGTTAGCTTAAAGGTCTGCCTCTGGGTAGTGTGCTGGGAACAACATTCTTTGTTTTGCACACACAAAAAAACTTCATCCACGGGCCCTGTCGGCTCTATTGGTACCGACTGACCGTCGTGCATCTTCAATTTCCATCATGAGCCTGAGTGCAACCCACTCCGGTCTTCCCACCAAGGAAAATTCCCTGGCAACACCTGGAATCGAACCCAGGTCCTTTGGGTAGCAGCCGCCGTGATGACTACTTAGCTACGGAGGCGGTCATTTTCACACAAATGGCCATCTAATTATCAGAAATATCAATAATTTACTCTGCGCAGTTCTTATTGCTCTTGCTGCACATGCTAAAATTTTTGAACTTGAACACCAAGTCGCAGGCCCTCAGCCCGCCAAGTTAAGTTATTACAAACAACATATGTTGAGACCAAATCCTTTAAAGATACAGGTATGTCCATTTGACCTAAGACCTACATTGGCAAGATAGAAACTCAAAGTATACAGGGCGGGCCATCAATTGCAACACCCAGATTCTCCCAAATATCTAGGAGTATTCCTTGAAAGGTCTTTGACCTATAAAAATCACTGCATGTAAACTGCTAAGAAAGTAGCAACAAGGAACAAAGTTTTGAAGAAACATACTTGCAATAAATAGGAAGCAAATCCTACTGTCTTCAGAATAACTTGTAAGCTTTGTACTTTGCTCTGCAAATTACGTCGCCAAAGTCCGTACTAGATCAACCTTCATGGGAAATATGTTTTGTAAACCTGAATGAAGTATGCGGTTAAACAACTGGCTGTATAAAGGCTACACCCCTACTTAAACTGCTATGAATAGCTGGTTCCTTTGTCCCATGGGGTCGACGATCGTCAATGAAATACTCGGAAAAGTTGAAGCAGATCTCCGAAGAAACGATCGTATGGCGTTGTTGGCCGGGTGACCGCCTCGAAAAGGATGTAATGTACCATGCGGATTGCAAGTTTTCAGTAAGATTAAAATTCAAGGAAGCTTCAAGATGCGGATATAAAATGTCCTGAACGGTATCCACCAAAATAAATTGAGCCAAAGGTACCCATCAGGAATGGGAAAATTAGAGGACCCTCATAAGACCGAACAGCTTTTTCACCAGTGAAGGCAAACTTATTAATGTATGAGCTACAAAAGGAGGGCGCTATTTTCTGTGATTATGGTGAGCTTCCGGATATGGCATACACATTAAATTATCATACCAGTTTTTACAAGACCACCCTCGAATATCTATGGCTCCGAAACAATGCAGATATTGGCATGGTCCAGAACACAGCCGAAAATTTTAGAAGATATGTCAAAGTTCGGAGACTATGGCTGAAACTTATATAGACCTAAAAAGTTAAAAAAATTTAAGCTTTTATCGCGATATCAAAAATTTTTATGTACAGTTGTTTTTATTATTAAATCCTTGCGGATTGTGGTACGTTGAGTGGGACTAACAGTAAATTATATTTGAAAGAAGGGGGGGGGGGGGGACTGAAGAGAATGTAAGAAATATTGAACCTTTCCCCTGCCCCTCCCCCCACCACAGAACCCCGTGCCAGTTGTCGACAGCTTGAGGACTTAGAATATTTCGAGCCATGTCACGAACGAGATAGTACAGAGAAGATAGCCTCAGGACCGCAAGATAGGAAGCAGCTGATTGTTAGAGCTGAGTGTGCCTCATACAGCAGTATGGGTCTTTGAACAGATTATTTATAGCCAGTAGTGTCAGAAGTTAACCGTGACTAAGTTTTGTCTTTTGGAGTTTAATTCAATCTTAGATACCTTGAAATTTACACCAAGTTCTGTGTCTCTGAACTTGCAGATCCTTACAGGGCGGAGTTCTACCAGCTGTCCATGTGAAAGTCACCCTTCAATGCCACTGGTCGAGATCAGCCATTGTAATTAATACATGTCCTTCTTACTCCCTCTCAGGCTATGATACCATGTCAACTGACTGTCATTGCCCCAATAGTATCCATGATTCAATCATAATGTATGGCGCAATATATTACAATTTTTTGTAACATTGGTAGCGTATTAGGGTAATTTGTTACGATTTTGCTTGACTATGGTAACTGTTAGAACGTTACTGTTTTGTTACAATTTTGCTGCAACATGGTAATGTATGGACCAATGTGTTACAAATTTGATAGAACAAAGAGATATATGGGGTAATTTGAGACCATTTTGTTATAACTATGGGAAATATTTTACAACTTTGCTGTAACATGAGGAGTTGCGTGGCAGTTTATTAGACTTTTTTGTAAGTGGTGATGTATGGTATGAAGGGTCACATGACAACCACTACAAAAGAGCATAAGTTAGTATTATCAGCAGAATGACAAGTATTTTTCCCAAGGAGCAATTTTTTACAATTTTGGTGCAATATGAAGATATATAGAATAATTTGTGAACATTTTGTTGTAACATGGGGCAATTTGTTAAAATTTTTGTGAAGCATATTTATGTATGAAGCGATTTGTTACAATTTTCAAGTAGAATATTATTTGTATTCAGAAGCTGGAATTCACTGGCAAGTTATCTCCACTTCCAGTCTTCCAATACAAAGATCACACACTGATATGTTATGGTTCATGCACTATTGGCTGCAGCATGGGGTAGCTGCAGGTGCTAGGGAACTTTGTCACAGTCCATGTGACTCCCCCTGTAGGAGGTTCGAGTCCCCCTTTGAGTGTGGTGTGTGTGTAGACCGCAGCAAAGGTTAGTTTAATTAGTGTGTAAGCCTAGGAGCCGATGACCTCTGTAGGATGGTCCCATAGAACCTTATCACAAATATCACTATGAACTTCTAGTGTAAGAATACTATTTGAGATCCAATAACTGAACTGGTATCCACTGTCAAGTAATAGTAAATACACTGTCAGCTTCTAGTGTTAAAATACCTTTCTAGTCCTGAATCTTTGTGTGATAAGGTAAGTTAGCATTATCAGTAGAAGATGAAAAACTTTTTGTGCATTGCACAATTTGTACAATTTTGTTGTAAGACAATGATTTATGGGAAATCTGTTACAAAGCTTTGTTACAGTTTTGTGCAACGTTAGTGATGTGTGGGGTAATTTGCTACAGTTTCACCAGAACATGGCAGTGCATCTCATAAAGTGTTGTATACTCTCCACTATGTAATAGCGTTAGGTAGCGTTAACAACAGAAAATACAAACGCTTTGTACTGCAAAATAAAGTTAATACCTTAGCATGAAGTCATTACATTGTTTGGGTGTCTTTGAAAGGTAGCTGAAAGGGGGTAGTTGAACATCTCTCCTTTCTCACCTATAAACATGATGATTACTAGTGTTCAGTATGCAAGTTCATCAAAGGGTCATGTAGTCTCCACTGAATCACAGCATAAATTAGCATTATCTACAGAAAATGACAAATATTTTAGACAGCAAGGTAAAGTTAATGCAGTTCCATTGGGGTCACTATAATTATTTTCTGATTTCCACTTTGGTTTTAGGTCAACTAATATGAGGTTTGACAAATAACACAGAAAGTTTAAATTTGGAAATAACTTCATTTACTTTGGAACAAAGATGAAACTATTATTGTCGACATGTGCAATTCTAACATGAAAGTTCGGTGACCAGTAGTGCCATGTAGGTTTTGTAATGTTAGAGAAAAAATCTATATGTTTTGATCAATAAAACAAACAACTTTTTGTTTCCCTAATGTGTGGTACAAATGTCAGACTAAGCTCATTGCCAGTGCTGCATAACCTGTCAGTTATATGAGTATTGCTAATAATCAGTACTGCACATTCTTTTTTGACTTTTACCGGTCAGATAAGTTACAACAGTAGTGCCACATGTGTTTAGTACTCAAAACCTTACTTATTTTTGTAAATAATAAAGACAATTTTATTTCTTTACAGTATCGAATTTTTATAAGTGATCAGAGATCTTTATTTCATTTGTGTACTATGATAAGCAACCTGCATGTGTTTTGAACTTAAAATCTTTATCTATTTTTGTTGATAATTTTATTTTGATGCAACGATCATTTTCTTGAGATATTTAACTTTCCTCGCTGTGTGCAGCCTTTTGCTTCACTGTCTTCATTCATATTGTGTGATTATATTTTGCATTTGGAGCATTAAGAACTTATCTCAGTGCCTTATATAAAAATGGAGCTCAAGTCACACAGTGAATTTATCGTTTCGTCAAAACACATTGTTTTTAGTATGGATTGTTGAGCTGAAGTGTCAGTAAATGTGTTGTCTGTGTATACAACACCAGTTAATCTTAACTACTCTACCATTCTGCACGGTGTTTGTTTGTTCTATATTGTGTCTTCCTACCACTTTCATGCACTGACGCTCTGAGCGTGTTTTTTAGGGAATTGACTAGTTTGAACCTGGGACCTGCTGCTGGTAAGGAGACGTCACACCACACATGACATGTAGAAGTCAGAAGAGTTTAGTGAGATTAGCGATGATACAACCAAATACTTAATGAGTTCAGTGTCAGCTCCACTGCACTCCCTGTAAAAGAATCTTAATACTAACTAAATTTAGTGGAAGGGGTTCAAGGCTTTCCTATTTTTAGTTAGCTGGTAAAATAACGTCGAAAAAGCATTTAATTTTGCCATTGAAAATTTTATTCTACTCACAAAACATTGTTTATAAATTGCACTATTGATAAAATAAAATGTTTTAATACAGGATGGTAGAAACCAAGTGCGTCCAACAAAAATGTGAACGAATATTCCCTGAGTGGGTTTCCAAGTTCTACAATGGATCGAAGAATGACCTATGCCATATCACATCTATAATCTAGGTTTAAATTAAGTTTCACAAAAGATAAAACTATCAAAATAGTCTACAGTGACCCTCAGCTATCTTTAATTACTTATCTGACTTGTCGTAAATTACAGTGGCTGTTGTGGCTTCTCAATAACTACATAACAGAAAAATCATTGCGTTTCAGATTTTTACTTCAAATGGCAAATGTGAACACCACGAGCTTTAATTGACGATCGACACTAGCATTACGCAAAAAGAGGGTGTAACAGATGAGACTTCTGCAGTTCTGAGTGAAGGTTTATGCGCTGTTATGCGGCATCGTGTGCGTTCATTATCTTGTCAGTGTTCGTCAGGGGGCAGCGGGCAGCACAGCTCCGCTCACCTCACTGTCTCAGCAGCAACTCTTTCCTAACTTCTTCTTACTACAATTTACGGAAGTTGGTTTAAAAAAATACTATCTGGCTGTGTTTTCATCTGACCACTCAGGGTCTCAATGTTAACCTTAAGCTCCGCCTACAAAAATGAGAAACGTTATTCTTTTCGTGATGGGGCAATGTTTTTAAAGTTTGCAACGTAACAGAGACGCGAAAAAGTCTCACGCTAAAACTTGCAGCTCGTGTGGTCCTTTTAGCGTTATAGTAAGATCTATACTGCTCTTCTGGAGGGTTCTATCTTTTAACATCGACTGGGGGGGTGGTCCTGACGTAACAGAGATGCGAAAGAGTCTCACGCTAAGGTTCTAGCTTTTAACATGGGCTGGGGGTGGTCCTAACGGTTAGCTGAGCCGTGGGTGTCCGTGCCTTATCGTAGGGCCTTCTAACTTAACACATTTCTGCTTTCGGCTTCTGTACTATTTTCTCCCATCGGAACTGTGTCTGTCTCACGGTGGGAAGGTATGACATGCATTTAGGCATTCTTGTGTTAGTCTGTGGTATTCCATTTGCTCACTCGTTACTCGTATTACTTTGATTAATTTAATGTCACGATTTATTCGGAGCTATGTAACATACTACTGGATTTGCTTATCATGTCGGGGTTTTCATGGAAGGTGTTCTATTTGCCTGTCACCTTACACTACTGGCGTATCAAAGACAAAAAAGTAAATAAATATTCTGCATTTGCCAATCTATAACAACGATTACATTTTACAGTGCAGAATGTGATGAATTATGTTCTTGCCCTCTAAAATGGTGCTTTATGAGGTGAAGCATTACCGAAAAACTTATAAAAATCTCAGGTAATGAAAGTTCAATCGATGTAGACTACCAGCAGGAACAAAGACAGTATCGAAATGCCAGTATTTTTAAACATTTTTCTAAATATTACACACCATTTAGATGTGTAAATAAAATCATAGTAGTCAATTTGAGACATCACAGTCATGTTTTAGGTCTCAATTGTAAGCTAAACATTATCTGCACTCCTCCAGCAGTTGACAGTTGTATAACAGTAATTCAGATTGCCTAATTCATTGTGTCAACTATCAATGTTTGACGATTTAGTACTATATTGTAGAGTAAATGTCTTTCGTACAGTTAAAGGTTGTCCAGTTTCGTTTTTGTACATAGCTACATTGGGCCTAAAGTGGAGTGTCAGCTATCAGCTTGGCATGTTATTTTCAGGGACACGAGTTTTGTATTGTTATATAACAGTATAAACGTGAAAATAGCACTTAATGTGAGAATCCAGAGTCAGACTTTATCTATCAAATGTAAGTTACACAATAATTGCACTCTTCTGGCAGTTGACAGTTATACATGTGTGATTCATAGTGCCTATTTATTTGTGCAACTGTCAATGCTTGCGTACTTAGCATCGTGTATGTGCTTAAGTATTTTTGACCAATTATAAAGAAAGTTTGGATGTGGAAATATTTAATTTGAGAGATCCATTGAGACTTACTCTAAGTGCAGTATAGAGTTCAAACTAAGCTTGGTGCCTAGTGCTGCTTAACCTGCAGGCTAGATCACTAGTGCCTACTTAGATTAGTATTGTCAATATCCTTCTGTGTTTTTTCCTTACTTTAATGAATAATTTTGAAAATTGGGCAAAATTCAGACCATTCAGATACTTCTAAACAAGTCGCAAAATTCATATCATTTTGATACGTTTGAAATGTCGCCATCTTGTACATAGAGTCAGAGGGATTGCAAAGCAATACTAGGCTAGTTTTGTCATCTTCCTTTTTTTTGATTTTCCACCATTTTGAACTTAGCACAATTGTGCTAGTTGCAACATCTTGCACTTTTTAAATTTTCCTTCACTGTACCTCGGATTTTTTAATTTTTCATTAGTGCCAGCTTCTATTTTTTATTTAAAACCAACACCTTCTTTCAATTTTTAATTTCTACCCAGCTACATCTTGGATTTTTCGACATCAGCTCCTGTAGCATCGCCATTTGAAATGTATACTTGAATCCCGAAAGTCACCATATTACAAGTAAAACACATTGAATTTTGATGATAGTGTCGTCTATAATTTGAGGGGGTGGGGGGCATTGGCCCTCACTGCGAGCTATGTTCGAGAAATGGTGAGTATAACAAATGAACTAAAATCACCTCAGGTTTTTGAAGTTTTTTAGTAACGGTCATTTCACCAAAATAATTCTAGGAGAGCAGATGAAATTTATAATGTTCTACACTACAAAAATACATTGGACGTTACTCAGTAGCTTTTTAATATTTTTGATTCCTGGCATAGCTGCAGCTGTATTCCTCTGGAGCAGATAACATCTGTTCTTATGTAAATACACTCCTGGAAATGGAAAAAAGAACACATTGACACCGGTGTGTCCGACCCACCATACTTGCTCCGGACACTGCGATAGGGCTGTACAAGCAATGATCACACGCACGGCACAGCGAACACACCAGGAACCGCGGTGTTGGCCGTCGAATGGCGCTAGCTGCGCAGCATTTGTGCACCGCCGCCGTCAGTGTCAGCCAGTTTGCCGTGGCATACGGAGCTCCATCGCAGTCTTTAACACTGGTAGCATGCCGCGACAGCGTGGACGTGAACCGTATGTGCAGTTGACGGACTTTGAGCGAGGGCGTGTAGTGGGCATGCGGGAGGCCGGGTGGACGTACCGCCGAATTGATCAACACATAGGGCGTGAGGTCTCCACAGTACATCGATGTTGTCGCCAGTGGTCGGCGGAAGGTGCACGTGCCCGTCGACCTGGGACCGGACCGCAGCGACGCACGGATGCACGCCAAGACCGTAGGATCATACGCAGTGACGTAGGGGACCGCACCGCCACTTCCCAGCAAATTAGGGACACTGTTGCCCTTGGGGTATCGGCTAGGACCATTCGCAACCGTCTCCATGAAGCTGGACTACGGTCCCGCACACCGTTAGGCCGTCTTCCGCTCACGCCCTAACATCGTGCAGCCCGCCTCCAGTGGTGTCGCGACAGGCGTGAATGGAGGGACGAATGGAGACGTGTCGTCTTCAGCTATGAGAGTCGCTTCTGCCTTGGTGCCAATGATGGTCGTATGCGTGTTTGGCGCCGTGCAGGTGAGCGCCACAATCAGGACTGTATACGACCGAGGCACACAGTGCCAACACCCGGCATCATGGTGTGGGGAACGATCTCCTACACTGGCTGTACACCTCTGGTGATCGTCGAGGGGACACTGAAGAGTGCACGGTACATCCAAACCGTCATCGAAGCCATGGTTCTATCATTCCTAGACCGGCAAGGGAACTTGCTGTTCCAACAGGACAATGCACGTCCGCATGTATCCCGTGCCACCCAACGTGCTCTAGAAGGTGTAAGTCAACTACCCTGGCCAGCAAGATCTCCGGATCTGTCCCCCATTGAGCATGTTTGGGATGGATGAAGCGTCGTCTCACGCGGTCTGCACGTCCAGCACGAACGCTGGTCCAACTGAGGCGCTAGGTGGAAATGGCATGGCAAGCCGTTCCACAGGACTACATCCAGCATCTCTACGATCGTCCCCATGGGAGAATAGCAGCCTGCATTGCTGCGAAAGGTGCATTATACACTGTACTAGTGCCGACATTGTGCATGCTCTGTTGCCTGTGTCTATGTGCCTGTGGTTCTGTCAGTGTGATCATGTGATGTATCTGACCCCAGGAATGTGTCAATAAAGTTTCCCCTTCCTGGGACAATGAATTCACGGTGTTCTTATTTCAATTTCCAGGAGTGTATAACTGAAGTAGCAGGTGAGGAAGAATGGTCGCAATTATTGGCAAACATTTCTATTACAAAGCTCCAATGATATTACGTGAACTGAACGTGGAAGGAGAAGAAAGGAAAGGTGAGGAAAGCCTGACTTAATACAAAATCAGCAGCGACGTGTGAAAATATATGTCGGACCGGAGCTCGGTTGAAGATACCCCTTTTGCTGCGTGAAGAAGTCCATAACAAACCCCTGCACGTCTTTGTCCCACAGGAATCGTCGACTCTCGAAGACCTTTTGTAAGGAACCGAAGGCTTGATAACCTCATAGGAAGAGATCAGGACTACAGTGCGGTACCCGAGTTCCTATCACTTACGTTAGCGTAGATTCTGCGTTACGAAATCTGCGATATTGGAACGTGCATTGTCCTGAAGCAGCTGCACACCTTTTCGAGGTTTTCCCGGAAGTTTCGTCTTAATTGCGTGCCGCCTTTTCTCTAGCGTTGCGCAGTACCGATCCTCTGTGATGGAGACAAACAGGTCCGCAATGGATGAGGCACTTTGTAACGAATCGCGACCAGCACGGAATTTGTCGTAGTTTTCCAGAACGGTGCTTCTGGACAGACATCGCCCACACACATTTTCCGATCGATGACTAACTGTGTTTGTCCTTCCGCAGTCAAGAATAGAATAACAATACGCTGGTTCTGTTTGAAAGCGTCTGGTAACAATTTCGACATAGTTCACATTTTCGCATGTACAGTCGTGCTCAAAAGTAGCCGAACGACCTCAATTTCATTTCGCCTGACTCGCATGCAACCCGCATAATACAGCTGTCTAGCGGGTCCTCTAATCCTAACTTGGTACAGACGTTTGACTATTGCAAGTGGTTCCAATAGGTGAACACTAGAAAGCTATGCTCTGTATCGCAATAACTCAAGACATAAAGTAATACCACAATACTAGAAATATCAGGGATCATCTTATCACAGGTAAGACTGTCCTTAAGGCTTGTAAGCTCACAGTTATTGCAATAAATGACATACCTGAAATGTTACCACTCTCATTATTAAGTCTGATACTAAATGCACTTAGTAAGTTCGTCGTATTCATTATTTCCTCTATAAAGTATCAGACCACACTTGTTATTTAACACCAAATGACATAAAAAAATTTCGTTTTCACTAGCAGCTATTGAGGAATATGTATGAACTTCAAATTACACGACGAACCGCCTCGTTCTGCATATGGATTCAAACACTTACGGAAACTAACAGTCATTCCTGACTAGGCCCACAGAGAGTGATATACCTCGATTTTAGACAGTATCAGTTAGCAAATATCAACTTTAAATTACACAACGTAAACATTTTTATCGTATGCGAATTCCTACCTAGCATCTATTGTCCCTGTTAACGATCACGAGAGACGTTAAATATTGCTTCTTCACAAGTAACTTACTTGAAATGCCGTAAGGTAAAGCTTTGTGTTAGACACGGATTACCTGGCACCTTTCACTGTTATATTCTAGAGAAAACGATTGTTAAATAGGAGTTTGTTACACCAGCAGCGACAAGTGAGCATTTTTGATCTAGAAATAATATGACGAAGAGTTCAGTGCTGACTGGGAATTGAGCTCCACACGCATCGTTGTTGACTACATACAAAAAGACATCAGCTACCGATTTTTTCTCCACCAGCAGCTCGGAAAAACATCTTTGAACTTACAGTGATCTCTCTAATAGTTCTGTGTCTCACTGGGAGTCAAAAAAGTCAGTTATCATTAGTGTTGGCAACGAATGAAAATGCATTAAAAATCAAAATTATTATCCACCAGCAGATAGGTGTTCTCATGCTAGAGTTTGATAATACACAATGAAAACTTTAGTTCCAGGCCAGGATTCGAAGCCATTCGCGCGCAATATGTGGAGATGTTGGGAATCTGCAGTTTGGAACAAACAACAAATTGTAGTTGAACTGTATTGTCACGACGGGATCAAATTCCGCGTTAATGTCTACTTGGTAGGGAAGGAAAATCATGTTTAATGTGAATTTCAGACCGCAATGCCATTATACCTTCTTCACGTGGCCTAGCCAGAAGAGAATAGAGTCTGTCCCTCCCTATAAAAAATCATTGGCAGAATTTGGAACGAACGCAGACCATCGTCAGAGGAACCTATCGTCAATCCAACAGACAACCAAATAGTCTTCTATGAAACTCATTTTTCTATCATAACACCGTTGCGGCACACTCGATGAGAACTCTGACACACAGATTCCCTGTAGTGGTTTGCAGCATGTTCAGTACATTCATTTACTTGGTTGATCGAATCGCCATGAACTAACTGCGTCGGCTACCCAGTGCATACATTCGATTCTATTTTGTAATCACCGAAATAAAATCATATAACTGCCACCTACACAGAACTGCCAACAGTGTAGGATGCAGAAATTTAAATAGGAAGTGTTTCTTTCCATTTGAGCTACTCTACTGCGCTATCTGGTTGTTGAAAACGTTGTGCAGTGCAAAAGAAAAGCTGTAACTGTCTGTCTCTCAGAAGTCTAGATCTGGATATATGCATTATCTCACAGCGATTTGGAATGCAGAAGTTCTGAAGGAAATTATGTTGACTTCTAGAGGTGCTGTAGCTACATAACAGCTAGTAGTGCAATGGTAAGCGTCGCACATCGTAGACAAGACGTCGTGAGTTGTATTACGGTATTACATTTGCTGCTACATATATTACAACACAATTCTGCTGTCTACTGTAGTTATCAATTTAATGGAACTTTGAACATAATTTCCTTCACTTCCCAACCGGAAATAGTCCCATGCGGAAAAAGGGCTAACGTTGTGCGACATTTTGTTCTTTTCAGGTTTAATAGACGGCCAGGCAGCAGATGCTCCTCGAAGCTTTTGTATTATGTATCGGGAGACCGAATCGTCCCAAAATAGTCAGAAAAGTATTTTCTACATTATATGTCGTCTGGTAGTGGCATTTTATTCTTCTTCAAACCTTGTTTGGCTCCTTTAATCCAGAATAAGTTTTCTACATGCATGTAATCAATAAACTGCATGTGCAATGTCAAACTGTTATAGATAACATCAGAGAATTCGCAAATATCCTCTCTGAAGTTTAGTATTGTTTTAAAAACACTAAAATAAACCTTACGAATATTCTGCACTGTATTATAAGAAGTGAAATAAAACTACCCACGATAACCTTACGACGAAAGTCTGTTTTAATAAAACTGAGTATCTGTACACAAACGTGCCTCTATTGGAACGAATTAGTGAAATACTACTCACTTAGATTTCGATTGGGTCTGTGTTTAATTGGTATGCTGTGTCATACTCAACAGGTATGTAAATGTGGCATTTCATAAATAAAGTTATGTATTCCTAGAAACCTAATATTTGCTTGTCAGCAGTGGAAAGAGGCGTTACCTGTTGTGCAGTTTTTCACCATTGCACTAGGAGCTGAAAGTATTTTCTTGCGATTTCCTTATCGATGTTTGATCGGACTGCTTGTAACTCTTTCGCAGAGAGGATAAAAACGTAACCGTGAGTGAGATTAGAACCGTGAACCATAAAAGACGCTTTTGCCTAGGTCAGCACATCCCCACACAGCTAGTGAATAGGTATGTGCTGCGCTTTCGTCTTACGGGGCCAACAGTGTCTGGAACTCGTAAACCGCTATTTAAAGGACAAGATTAGTTGCGATTTCCACGTGAAACGAATTTCCTGGGTTGAAAAGCGTAAATTTACAACCTTTTGGTACACTTCAACTCAGAGTATTCAGTGGAAATGACAGGAAAAATTAAGTGAACTTTGAGGTTTAATTCCGTGTACACCAGGAAGTAACTCGTCGATCACAGAGTTGCCAAACATTCCTTGCCTTGTTGCCAAATGTCTGTTACAGTACCAGCAGGAACAAGACAAACCGATGTGATCCTAGAGCGCTCTGGAAGTGACCATAGCTGGCGTCTCAAAGTCGCGGCTGCTACGGCCTGGATACATACTGCGTCTGATTCTCATTTCTGTAACTAGGTTTAGGGACTGGAGCGTAGTTACTAATAATGCTCAGAAATGACTGCGAATTAAGCGTCATAAATCAGTTACTCTCATAGTTTTTTTTATGTTTGTTTCGTAACTGTACTCAGAACTAAGAAACTCATTCACGGACTTTTACGTGCCTCGCCGATAGTTGAGCACACCAAACAAATAAAATAAAAAAAGTGTGTGTGTGTGTGTGTGTGTGTGAGAGAGAGAGAGAGAGAGAGAGAGAGAGAGAGAGAGAGAAATAAAAAAGAATGAGAGAGAGGGTAATAAATTGTTGTAAAGAAATTGAATACCAGTATGTAAAGAAATTTTTCATTCAGATGACATGTTGCACATCATTATGAAATGTCTTATTCGTGATCTGTGGAACAAGTATTAATCTAATAATATCATATTGCTGACTATCCGTGAAGAGTCATGAATTACCGATATTTTCGCCAACATCAGTAACCAAATATAAACTTGAAAATAAAAGACGACAGTTTTTTTTAATAAACTGGAACTCCTATCAAGATCCTTGTATCCCTGTTAATTAACCACGAAAGATGTCTGATACACCTCCATTCAAAGGCAACAAAGTGTGTATGCATTTAAAGGTGAAGCGCATGATGTGAAGTTCTGTGCCGGAGATACAAACATAAAACACATAATCGGCTTGATAACTAAGTAAAATAAAATGTTACTTATCGGATTTTCTTACCAGTTGCTAGGTGTTTGAATCTCAAAAATAGGATACAAATTTTTGTGCCTGAGCGACAGTCAAACCACACTCCTATCATTCTTCTCAATCGTCCACGAATATAGCTTAAGTATCACTTGCTTACTCACCAACAATAAGACGTGAGCGTGTCTGACCAGAAATTGTTGGCAACACCTGAACAGACATTAAAAATGCACTTTAATTTTTATTAGTAGGTCGGTGTGCGCGTGATAGGGCTTGTAATGAAATTATGAAAATTTTTGTACTGGATCAGGAATTCGACCCCCATACTTACCTTTGGAGGAGACCTAGAGAAGATTGCAGTCTTGTAAAAGGGAACAAAATG
The DNA here is from genome assembly GCF_023897955.1 of Schistocerca gregaria. Classification (NCBI taxonomy): domain Eukaryota; kingdom Metazoa; phylum Arthropoda; class Insecta; order Orthoptera; family Acrididae; genus Schistocerca; species Schistocerca gregaria. Next base: position 692,601,603 of record NC_064922.1, on the reverse strand, counting down.
ATTGAACTATAGTGTTCTCCTCGAAAGAGGAGATACTAATTCGAATCACACGCAGCACCAAATTTTTCAACGTCTCTAGTTAAATCAAGTACAAGTAAAATAAGAGCTCTGTTCCTTTAAATGGCTATCCGTTCATCAAACTAAAATTTCTTTTCTAATGTAATTAAGTTTATTGGCGACAGTATTTCTTTTTACCATGACCTTCGCCTATGTCATTTGCCAAACCAAACCGGTTCTGTCCAGTTGGGAATGAAACAACGTGGTGTTTAATGTGGGTTATAAGGTCTTTATCTTGAGGTTACCAGAGATAAAGTAAATCTGTTTGTGCCTCTTACAAGTAAATGTCTGAAAGCAGGTATTGCACTTGTCATAGTTCGTTCCACCAGAGTATTGTGGCCACATTTCCCACCCCAGATGTGTGCTGTAACGGATTATGTGCTTAGCTCACAAAATTAGTCAAGGTGGAAAAATGCGATTCCATTAAACGGTTAAGTAGAAGCAAGCTTCTGACGCGGAGATTATGCTATTCTCACGTCAACAGGATGTAAAGACTCTTCTAGGCATCATAGCCTCGATGTGAAGCCATTTTAAAATTTTCACTAATTCGGGAAATGTCTTAGTTCGAGAAAACCCACTGTGAAGTGTGAAGTTACCGGATAATTCGATTATTACCGTCATTATTACTATCATATTCTTCATACTGTTCCTGTAACACATGTGCTTCAAGATCATTTAAGGCCTTTTGGTCATTATAGAAGTAGTTGGGCAAGAACAGGTTCTTTCCCTGTCTATGGAATCCTTTTCATGCTGATATCAAACATCAGCGATTACTCGTAGATTACATTAAAACTAAAGACCTTACTTGATAACAAAAACACGTCGCCTTTCTTCATTTACTTGCGCCTAGAAATGGCTGTCGATTACTGACAAACCAAAAGCCGAGGGATCTTATTGCCTTGCGATATACGTCGCTGTCAGTTCTTCCATATGATTTGGTCGACGTGACCTGTTTCAAGTTGTGTACGACAGAGAATGTTTCAGAAAATTAATTGTTTTCCTTTGCAATAAACATAAAGGTTTTCATTCTAAGCAATCCAAGTTCAAAATTTTCTCAATATTAGTTCAAATTTAATATTCGCTTCTATAATGTAGGAAAGTATTTCACAGTTGCAAACCCGCATCCGACTCATTGTCTTACACTTAGTCGCTGACCATAAATTCTAGCTCAGAGTAACACTAGTTTAAGCAATGTAATGCATCTAAGACTAATTGGCCTCCATAAGTACATTGTAACAGTAATTTCTGTGTGTATGCAATGCACACGGACTGCAGAATTTAGTGGTGCTCTCTTTTCCACTTCTGTATACAATATGCCTGACCTAAACTGACCCTTTATCACTGCAGGCCCTGGGCGGTGCAACATCATACTGACAACAGTAATGTGTTTATACTGACAACCTCACTGTTCGTTTTACCTGATTTTGTAATAATTTAAATAAAACATCATGACCTTCCAATGGGAGACATTTCGTCCCCCTTTTCCTTCTGTGAAATTTGTCAGTAAGCTGTCTGCCTTCCAACCAGGGAAATGCGGCAGAGTACATCCGGTAAATGATTCACAAACGACGACTTAGTGCAGTTAAGACGATTTCTTTAAATATTGCCGTAGCGCAAGGAATTTAGTTTCTTCTTAAATCGTTTTATACAGCAACGTTCACAGATATCTCAAATAGGAAAAGCTCTTTATCCAGGTACGGAGGTTGTAAAACAAACTTCCCACAATTTATGTCAGGTTGATCTTTTCATCTGATAGCACGGCGTAAGTATTTTGTCTAAAAGGCATCACAAGTAGTGTTCCTGTAGCTGTGGGAAACATTGGTTGAAAACGAGTTTAACACCAGTGGGTACAGCAATGCTAAATATTCAAAATGATTATGAACCTAAGTCTGAGTTCACCCACAAACTGAGGCGCATTTATAGTATTGAAGGTGGACTGTGTATCCTTGTCTTCCTTGGGTGGGCATCGCAGACGTATTATGCACATGTATACGATGGTAATACAAAAAGTAAGGTCTCCTAAGGGACACGCAAGTGCCAACGCAAGCACAAACGAGAGATCCTTAAATTTAATGCCAAGCAGAAACCACAGTGGTAGCTGCATGGTGGCAATCTGATAAAGAGCAAAATTACCGATATTATGGTCTCAGGTCCAATCCCTCGTCAGGCCTACTATTTTTATGTGCCATTTTATACCTATTTTCCGTCGGTCAGTGTCCGATGATGTGAATGCCGAGTTTCACTGTGGTCCGAAAGCCACGTTAAACTGTATGATCCCCTATTAACTGGCTAGGTAAGTCAACTCAAAGGTTGGAGGAAAGCAACGGCATACCACCTCCAACGAGACCGTGCCTATTAAAGCATTGCGGTGTTCAAACCATCCTTCCGACTGAAGACTGCTTTACATTCTATGGGTTCCAAAGTTAATGATCTTCGGGTTATTAACATTTTTGTGCTTTCATGCTGTAGCTTTGATACCAGTAAACGGAAGTAACCGTCCGAGCACTGTCGCCGTTCACGTTTTCAAGGTGGTAGACTACGATGCTGTCCACCCCAGTTACAACCTTGGTCATGGCTATGTTTCAGTCGAATACTTCTATGTGCCCCCCCCCCCCCCCCCTCACCATGACCCATAGACCTTGCCGTTGGTGGGGAGGCTTGCGTGCCTCAGCGATACAGATAGCCGTACCGTAGGTGCAACCACAACGGAGGGGTATCTGTTGAGAAGCCAGACAAACGTATGGTTCCTGGAGAGGGGCAGAAGCCTTTTCATTAGTTGCAGGAGCAACACTCAGGATGATTGACCGATCTGGCCTTGTAACTAACCAAAACGGCCTTGCTGTGCTGATACTGCGAACTGCTGCAAGCAAGGGGAAACTACGGCCGTAATTTTTCCCGAGGGGATGCAGCTTCACTGTATGGATAAAGGATGATGGCGTCCTGTTGGGTATAATACTCCGGAGAAAACATAGTCCACCATTCGGATCTCCGGGCAAGGACTATTCAGGAAGACGTCATTATCAGAAGAAAGAAACCTGGCGTACTACGGATCGGAGCGTGGAATGTCAAAGCCCTTAATCGGGCAGGTAGGTTAGAAAATTTAAAAAGGGAAATGGATAGGTAAAAGTTAGATATAGTGGGAATTAGTGAAGTTCGGTGGCAGGAGTAGGTTTGATAATGAATAGGAAAATAGGAATGCGGGTAAGCTACTGCAAACAGCACAGCGAATGCATTGTTGTGGCCAAGATAGACACGAAGCCCACGTCAACCACAGTAGTACAAGTCTATATGCCAACTAGCTCTGCAGATGACGAAGAAATTGAAGAAATGTATGATTAAATAAAAGAAATTATTCAGATAGTGAAGGGAGATGAAAATTTAATAGTCATGGGTGACTGGAATTCGGTAGTAGGAAAAGGGAGAGAAGGAAACGTAGTAGGTGAATATGGATTGGGGGTAAGAAATGAAAGAGGAAGCCGCCAGGTGGAATTTTGCACAAAACACAAATTAATCATTGAATCATAAAAGAAGGTTATATACATGGAAGAAGCCTGGATATACTGACAGGTTTCAGATAGATTATATAATGGTACGACAGAGATTTAGGAACCAGGTTTTAAATTGTAAGACATTTCCAGGGGCAGATGTGCACTCTGACCACAATCTATTGGTTATGAACTGTAGATTAAAACTGAAGAAACTGCAAAAAGATGGGAATTTAAGGAGAAGGGACCTGGATAAACTGACTAAACCAGAGGTTTTACAGAGTTTCAGGGAGAGCTTAAGGGAACAATTGACAAGAATGTGGAAAGGAAATACAGTAGAAGAAGAATGGGGAGCTTTGAGGGATGAAGTAGTGAAGGCAGCAGAGGATCAAGTAGGTAAAAAGACGAGGGCTAATAGAAATCCTTGGGTGACAGAAGAAATATTGAATTTAATTGACGAAAGGAGAAAATATAAAAATGCAGTAAATGAAGCAGGCAAAAAGGAATAAAAACGTCTGAAAAATGAGATCGACAGGAAGTGGAAAATGGCTAAGCAGGCATGACTAGAGGACAAATGTAAGGATATAGAGGCTAATCTCATGAGGGGTAGGATAGATACTGCTTACAGGAAAATTAAAGAGACCTTTGGAGAAAAGAGAGCCACTTACATGAATATCAAGAGATGAGATGGAAACCGAGTTCTAAGTAAAGAAGGAAAAGCAGAAAGGTGGAAGGAGTATATAGAGGGTCTATACAGGGGCGATGTACTTGAGGACAATATTATGGAAACGGAAGAAGATGTAGATGAAGATGAAACGGGAGATATGATACTGCGCGAACAGTCTGACAGAGCACTGAAAGACCTGAGTCGAAACAAGGCCCCGGGAGTAGACAACATTCCATTAAAACTACTGACAGCCAGTCCTCACAAAGCCCTAACATCTGGTGAGCAAGATGTATGAGATAGGCGAAATACCGTCAGACTTCAAGAAGAATATAATAATTCCAATCCCAAAGAAAGCACGCGTAGACAGATGTGAAAATTACCGAATTATCAGTTTAATAAGTCACAGCTCCAAAATAGTAACGCGACTTCTTCACAGACTAATGGAAAAACTGGTAGAAGCCGACCTCGGGGAAGATCAGTTTGGATTTCGTAGAATAATTGGAACACATGAGGCAATACTGATCCTACGACTTATCTTAGAAGAAAGATTAAGAAAATGCAAACCTACGTTTCTAGCATTTGTAGACTTAGAGAAAGTTTTTGACAATGTTGACTGGAATACACTCTTTCAAATTCCGAAGGTGGCAGGAGTAAAATACAGGGAGCGAAAGGCTATTTACAATTTGTACAGAAACCAGATGTCAGTTATAAGAGTCGAGGGACGTGTAATGGAAGCAGTGGTTGGGAAGGGAGTGAGACAGGGTTGTAGCCTCTCCTCGATGTTGTTCAATCTGTATATTGAGCAAGCAGTAAAGGAAACAAAAGAAAAATTCGGAGTAGGTATTAAAATCCATGAAGAAGAAATAAAAACTTTAAGATTCGCCGATTGCATTGTAATTCTGTCAGAGACAGCAAAGGACTTGGAAAAGCATTTGAACGGAATGGACAGTGTCTTAAAAGGGGGATATAATATAAACATCAACAAAAGCAAAACGAGGATAATGGAATGTAGTCGAATTAAGTCGGGTGGTGGTGATTGAATTAGATTAGGAACTGAGACACTTAAGGTAGTAAAAGACTTATGCTATTTGGGGAGAAAAATAACTGATGATGGTCGAAGTAGAGAGGATATAAAATGTAGACTGGCAATGGCAAGGAAAGCGTTTCTGAAGAAGAGAAATTTGTTAAGATCGAGTATAGATTTATGTGTCAATAAGTCGTTTCTGAAAGTATATGTATGGAGTGTAGTCATGTATGGATGTGAAACATTGACGATAACGAGTTTTTGACAAGAAGAGAATAGAAGCTTTCGAAATGTGGTGCTACAGAAGAATGCTGAAGATTAGATGGGTAGATCACATAACTAATGAGGAGGTACTGAGTAGGATTGGGGAGAAGAGGAGCTTGTGGCACAGCTTGACTAGAAGAAGGGATCGGTTGGTAGGACATGTTCTGAGGCATCAAGGGATCACAAATTTAATATTGGAGGGCAGCGTGGAGAATAAAAATCGTAGAGGGAGACCAAGAGATGAATACACTAAGCAGATTCAGAAGGATGTAGGCAGCAGTGCGTACTGGGAGATGAAGAAGCTTGCGCAGGATAGAGTAGCGTGGAGAGTTGCATCAAACCAGTCTCAGGACTGAAGACCACAACAACAACAACTTCTATGTGACTTTCAAGAAATACTTTTATACACTTGGTACGCATCCAAATTGATATCTGATAGAGCTGTATTTAACAAAATGAATCAGATATGTTTCCCGTGCAATATATCGGACAACACGTCAGTGCAGTGAGATTTCGTTTGTGTGTTGCTCATAGAGCAAGAAAGATTTGTGTTTTACTTGCTTCTGTTACAGGTTTCACTTCACTGAATGCAAGGAAGCCCACGAATAGACTGTCAATAACTGGAATTACGCAATAATACACTTAAAAGGTGTATTTTTGCATTATGTATCCCAATGAAAATAAATAAAAATAGGTTACATGTCTATTTGCTTGTTGTTCGCGCTGCTCGATGCTTTCCTCAAAAAACAAAAATAAAAATAAAAAGAGAGAGAGAGAGAGACAGAGACAGAGAGAGAAAACAGATATGTATTTCAAATATCAGCTCGGTGACGCCATGTTCGTCTCGTGATGTAAAGCAACGATAGTTGATATGTAATATCTCGTAGTACTAGTGATATGTATGGCTACAGGGTTCTTTCTTTTCTCTCTGCAAACAACCAGAACAGAATACAGAAACAATGTGGTAAGAACACCTATGCAGTGGGCCAATTAAAGACAGGTTTTCTTGGTTATTTTGTTTATCGTCTGTTATGCAGTAAACATCCTCGATTACTGATTTGTTATTACTACTGTTTTTATTGTTATTCGTCAACTCACAACAGCTTTCCTATCACTTGTTGCTGCCGAAGCATGTAACGAATGGATCAGTATGAATGGAATGTGGGATGTTTCGACACGGAGAATATACACATTTATCTCGGCTCCTTGTGTTCAGGTAATATGAAAATCTAAGTAAGAGAAGACGACAACGGGATGCCGGTGATGCAGGCAATAACACTCAACTATTTCTGTCGGCTTAACATCAAGACGACTGACAAATTGGCGTCTCACTATATTTTGATTATAATTTGTTAGCCTTCTTGCAAACTCGCTTTAATACCTCGTGGAAGCAGGCAAAATATTTTGCTTTTAGAACACCGAACAATAACACACAAAGATAGTAGATGGGAGGATACAAAGCAACAATCAGACTAGTGGGTGTGGATCCAGTTCATCACTAGAAGACTAAACAAGAGGCAAACATTACGGAAGCAATGAATACGATGGTTAGTATACATTATTTGTATAGATCTGAAGATGAAAAAGCGCAGATCTGCACAGTGCCCGCATCTGCACTTTAGTTTCTGTCTTAATGGGCATAGTTTTTAGTTTCTTCTCTCCTGAATTTTCAAATGAATTGATTATTAAGTGGTACAGAATAATTAGTTAACTGTGTTTCTTACAGCTACCATTCACACCAAGACTTTTCTCCATTCTCGTGCAATTCATGAAATTCTACTTGTATGATCACAAGAGTGCACATAGATGCATCGATTTCGAGGTGCAAAGTGTTTGTTATCTTACTTTTCATGCCAGCTGGAGTATCCGAGCGGTTCTAGGTGCTACAGTCTGGAGCCGCGCGACCGCTACCGACGCAGGTTCAAGTCCTGCTTCGCTCATAGATGTGTGTGATGTGCTTAGGTTAGTTAGGTTTAAATACTTATAAGTTCTAGGGGACTGATGACCTCAGAAGTTAAGTCCCAAAGTGCTCAGAGCCATTTGAACCATTTTTTACTTTTCGTGACAGGCGCCCAAAGTTGATTTCCAAAGACTTTTTATTGTATTGAAATAATCTTTTGGCACAAAGTAACAAGGTAAGTGTTTTATTAGTATATATTTTGTGGGAAACTGTAATCGTGATGGAAGATTACACACCTGGATGTTTCACATAAGCGGAAGGAGAAAACGCTGCATATTAACCGAACCCCGCACCTCCTCTCCGTATCCTTCTATAACACGAGCACGGGATTCTCCTCCCATAACGCTACAGAGCTATTCCTAGCACAGCTGAGAATTGGACACATTGTCACAAACATTTTGCAACACTGTGACAGTGCAATCACTTCCACGTATGGTACTGAATTGACTCGCTAAATTTACTTGATACTCCCTTTCCATTTCAGTGACTCGTGTTATGTAATCCTCATGTAATCTAAGCCAATGAGACAGACTTATTGGCTAAAGAAATGCTATTCTTCACATAAGTGACAACTTTTATTATCTTTCACGATGCATTATGAGGCTGAGCGACCAACACCATGATGAGAGTGGCATGCTGGCAGCAGTGTGTCCGTAGCCCCATGGCACCGCCCATGTCTCGTGGTGCAACAGTTCAAGGAGTCATCGGTTCTAACCGTGGTAGGGGCAGCGTGTGCTAGCTTTTTTTCTGATTTATTTTATGGTGATGGGAATTTCCAGAAAAAATTCTGTAAGGAAATCAGGAGAAAACCTTTACACATCAAATCCTCTTGGTAGCTCGACACAGTAAGTTGTATTAATGCTCATAGATCTCGGGTTTCTGACTGCCAAGCTGCTTCACAATACGAGCGCCTCTGAAGAAATTCGAATCGACCCTCAACGATACGAAATTCAGTGTTGTTCTTCACTTAAGACTGACATGCCAGTGTGATAAGTATGAAGGAAAGGAACCTCTTGGTTACTACAGGGCCTCTATGCTACATTTCCATAGTAGCAATCAGGAACTCTCTGCAGACATTTTGTAACAGTGGCTCTAGCAACTTACTTTTTCTCTGGGTATCTTCAAATATGAGCAATTTTGTAACCTTAAATCCAACTGAATATTTTAAATATCACTTTTGAACAGCGTTCACTTCACCATTATTTAATGATTGGACCTCAAAACAAGCAAATTGCCTAAGTAGCTATAGAGCAGGTTCTGAAAGGTATCGACACAATTTGTCACATCCATTTACCATAGGGAATCAAGGAAAGAAACCAAACACATTACATTCCTTTTACTCTCTGTGCCTTGACTAACACATATGAATCCATGACAAAAATAAATTATTTGAAAAATCTACTGTGAAAGAAAAAAGGACAGGATGTGACGCTTTAATTATTGTGCACTGGATCAGAAACAATGAAATTAATTCCGTGTCACATTGATGTATAGAATACTAGTATGATAAAATACTGATCAAATAAAAACGGTTTTGTGCCTCCATTGCTATCGAGTGTGACACAAATCGTAGACAGATTTTATGGGTCACCACTCAACAGCAGTAAAGCTTTTACATTGTCGAGAGTGAGGAGTGGAGCAGACGTTGTCGGCAGAAGGCAGGGCAACGCAGTGCCTCAGCCCCCACCGGTAGGGAGCAAACGTGTCCCAAACAACTCAGATACTTGCGGTGTTCAGAGGCAGATGGTCGGCCAAGAAATCTCTCGCTAAAATATTGTTGAACCAAACTGTTATTATCAATGTGACAGAAAGCGATATATATTGTAGATTCGCTTGAATTACAAGCATAGCTTTAGCACCGAGAGGAAAGGGGCGATAAAAATTTTGTCGAAGTGTGCTTTTAGTTACCAGACGTCGTATCAGCTAGTCACGCATTTTACTTCAAGACTACCAGCACAGACAAGAGTTACGTACTCTTACTGCAGTCAAGAGTTCCTCCTCGAAGTGTAGCAGTCTACAGTGTTGCCAGATCGAGCATATTGCCAACTGTATAGTCTATCGTACGTGAACGACTCGGCGGTAAGTTTTTTTCTCTAAGACTGTATCTACAACACACATTGCAAGCTTAAGAACCAGAAGAATTGTAAAAAAATTGTTTATGAGAGAAACGTTAACTATAGTGTTCAAAGTATTCAGTGTATTGTCTACGTGTGTGTAAAAGCCTTCCAACGTCCACTCAAAGAAGACAAGGATACACAGTCTAGCTCCAATATTATAAATGCGCCTCAGTTTGTGAATGAACTCAGACTTAGGTTCATAATCATTTTGAATATTTAGCATTGCTGTACCCACTGGTGTTAAACTCGTTTTCAGCCAATGTTTCCCACAGCTACAAGAACACTACTTGTGATGCCTTTTAGACAAAATACTTACGCTGTGCTATCAGATGAAAAGATCAACCTGACATAAATTGTGGGAAGTTTGTTTTACAACCTCCGTACCTGGATAAAGAGCTTTTCCTATTTGAGATATCTGTGAACGTTGCTGTATAAAACGATTTAAGAAGAAACTAAATTCCTTCAGCTATACCAATATTTAAAGAAATCGTCTTAACTGCACTAAGTCGTCGTTTGTGAATCATTTATCTGAGGTACTCTGCCGCATTTCCCTGGTTGGAAGGCAGACAGCTTACTGACAAATTTCACAGAAGGAAAAGGGGGACGAAATATCTCCCATTGGAAGGTCATGATGTTTTATTTAAATTATTACAAAATCAGGTAAAACGAACAGTGAGGTTGTCAGTATAAGCACATTACTGTTGTCAGTATGATGTTGCACCGCCCAGGGCCTGCAGTGATAAAGGGCCTGTTTAGGTCAGGCATATTGTATACAGAAGTGGAAGAGAGAGCACCACTAAATTCTGCAGTCCGTATGCATTGCATACACACAGAAATTACTGTTACAGTGTACTTATGGAGGCCAATGAGTGAACTGCATATTTCCTGGTGAGAAAGAGCACTGGCAAACAGTCTTCGATACATTACGTTACTTAAACTGGTGTCACTCTGAGCTAGAATTTATGGTCAGCGACTAAGTATAAGGACAATAAGTCGGATACGGGTTTTGCAACCGTGAAATACTTTCCTACAATATAGAAGCGAATATTAAATTTGAACTAATAAGGAGAAAATTTTGAACTTGGATAGGTTAGAAGGAAAATCCTTCTGTTTATTGCAAAGGAAAACAATTGATTTTCTAAAACATTCTCTGTCGTACACAACTTGAAACAGGTCACGTCGACCAACTCATATGAAAGAACTGACAGCGACGTATATCGCAAGGCAGTAAGATCCCTTGACTTTTAGTTTGTCAGTATTCAACAGCTATTTCTAGGAGCAAGAAAATGAAGAAAGGCAGCGTATTTTTGTTTGCAAGTAACGTCTTCATCAATTACTTTTGTTTTAATGTAATCTACGAGTAATTGCTGATAGTTGATATTAACATGAAAAGGATTCCATAGACAGGGAAAGAACCTGTTCTTGCCCAGCTACTTCTATAATGACTAAAAGGCCTTAAATGATCTTCAAGCACATGTGTTCCAGGAGCAGTATGAATAATATGACAGTAATAATGACGGTAATAATCGAATTATCCGGTAACTTCACGTTTCACAGTGGGTTTTCTCGTACTAAGAAATTTCCCAAATTAGAGAAAATTTTAAAATGGCTTCACATCGATGCTATGATGCCTAGAAGAGCCTTTACATTCTGTTGATGTGAGAATAGCATAATCTCCGCGTCAGAAGCTTGCTTCTACTTAACCGTTTAATGGACTTGCATTTTTTCCACCGTGACTAATTTTGTAAGCTAAGCACATAATCCGTTACAGCACACTCCTGGGGTGGGAAATGTGGCCACAATGCTCTGGTGGAACGAACTATGACAAGTGCAATACCTGGGTTCAGGCATTTGCTTTTAAGAGGCACAAACAGATTGACTTTATCTATGGTAACCTCAAGACAAAGACGTTATAATCCAGAACCCACATTAAACATCACGTTCCTTCATTCCCAACTGGACAGAACCGGTTTGCTTTGGGAAATGACATAGGCGGAGGTCATAGTAAGCAGAAATACTGTCGCCAATAAACTTACTTAAATTAGAAAAGAAATTTTAGTTTGATGAACCGATAGCCATTTAAAGGAACAGGTTTCTTATTTTACTTGTACTTTATTGAACTAGAGACGTTGAGAAATTTGGTGCTGGACTGTGATTCGAATTTGTATCTCCTCTTTCGAGGATCTGAATCTCTCTGAACACTATAATTCAATCATTTCATTCTTTTTTCCAAGACTGCAATTTCTGGTTAAATACGCACACATCTTACTGTTGGTGAGTAAGCAATTGATACATTAGCTATATTCGTTGACGATAAAGAAGAACGGTAGGAGTACGTTTCGATTGTCGCTCAGGCACAAAAATTTGTATCCTTATTTTTGATTCAAACACATAGCAGCTGGTAAGAAAAACCGATACGTAATATCTGATTTTGCTTAGTTAACAAACCTATTACGTGTTGGGTTCGTATCTCCGTCACAGAACTTTGAATTATGCGCTTCATCTTTAAATGCATACACACTTTGTTGCCTTTGAATGGAGGTGTATCAGACATCTTTCGTGGTTAATTAACAGGGATACAAGGGTCTTGATAGGAGTTCCAGTTTATTAAAACAACTGTCGTCTTTTATTTTCAAGTTTATATTTGGTTACTGATATTGGCGAAAATATCGGTAATTCATGAGTCTGCACGGATAGTCAGCAATATGTTATGATTAAATTAGATTAGATTAATACTTGTTCCATAAACCATGAATACGACTTTTCATAATGATGTGCAACGTGTCATTTTAATGAAAGATTTCTTTACATAATGGTATTCAATTTCTTTACAACAATTTATTACGCTCTCTCTCATTCTTTTTTTATTTCTCTCTCTCTCTCTCTCTCTCTCTCTCTCTCACACACACACACACACACACACACACACACACACACACATTTTTTTTATTTGGTTGGTCACACACACACACTTTTTTTTATTTGTTTGGTGTTCTTAACTATCGGCGAGGCAAGTAATCGTCCGTGAATGAGTTTCATAGTTTTGAGTACAGTTATGGAATAAATATAAAAACAACTATGAGAGTAACTGATTTATGACGCTTAATTCGCAGTCAGTCCTGAGTAATATTGGTAACTACCCTCCAATCCCTAAACCTGGTTACAGAAATGCGAATCAGACGCAGTATGTATCCAGGCCGTAGTAGCCGCGACATTGAGACGCCAGCTATGGTCACTTCCAGAGCGCTCTAGGATCACATTGGTTTGTCTTGTTCCTGCTGGTACTGTAACAGACATTTGGCAACAAGGCAAGGAATGTTTGGCAACTCTGTGATCGACGAGTTACTTCCTGGTGTGCACGGAATTAAACCTCAAAGTTCACTTGTTTTTCCCTGTCATTTCCATTGAATACTCTGAGTTGAAGTGTACCAAAAGGTTGTAAATTTACGCTTTTCAACCCAGGAAATTCGTTTCACGTGGAAATCGCAACTAATCTTGTCCTTTAAAAAGCGGTTTACGAGTTCCAAACACTGTTGGCCCCGTAAGAGGAAAGCGCAGCACATACCTATTCACTAGCTGTGTGGGGACGTGCTGACCTATGCAAAAGCGTCTTTTATGGTTCACGGTTCTAATCTCACTCACGGTTACGTTTTTATCCTCTCTGCGAAAGAGTTACAAGCAGTCCGATCAAACATCGATAAGGAAATCGCAAGAAAATGCTTTCAGCTCGTAGTGCAATGGTGAAAAACTGCACAACAGGTAACTCCTCTTTCCGCTGCTGACAAGCAAATATTAGGTATCTAGGAATACATAACTTTATTTATGAAATGCCACATTTGCATATCTGTTGAGTATGACACAGCATACCAATTAAACACAGACCCAATCGAAATCTAAGTGAGTAGTATTTTACTAATTCGTTCTGATAGAGGCACACTTGTGTACAGATACTCAGTTTTATTAAAACAGACTTTCGTCGTAAGGTTATCGTGGGTAGTTTTATTTCATTTCTTATAATACAGTGTAGAATATTCGTAAGGTTTCTTTTAGTGTTGTTAAAACAATACTAAACTTGAGAGAGGATATTTGCGAATTCTCTGAAGTTATCTATAACAGTTTGACATTGCACATGCAGTTTATTGATTACATGCATGTACAAAACTTGTTCTGAGTTAAAGGTGCCAAACAAGGTTTGAAGAAGAATAAAATGCCACTACCAGATGACAGATAATCTAGTAAATACTTATCTGGCTATTTTGGGACGATTCGGTCTCCCGATACATAATACAAAAGCTTCGAGGAGCATCTGCTGCCTGGCCGTCTATTAAACCTGAAAAGAACAAAATGTCGCACAACGTTAGCCCTTTTTCCACATGGGACTATTTCCGGTTGGGAAGTGAAGGAAATTATGTTCAAAGTTCCATTAAATTGATAACTACAGTAGACAGCAGAATTGTGTTGTAATATATGTAGCAGGAAACGTAATACAACTCACTACGTCTTGTCTACGATGTGCGACGCTTACCATTGCACTACTAGTTGTTACACTCCTGGAAATGGAAAAAAGAACACATTGACACCGGTGTGTCACACTCACCATACTTGCTCCGGACACTGCGAGAGGTCTGTACAAGCAATGATCACACGCACGGCACAGCGGACACACCAGGAACTGCGGTGTTGGCCGTCGAATGGCGCTAGCTGCGCAGCATTTGTGCACCGCCGCCGTCAGTGTCAGCTAGTTTGCCGTGGCATACGGAGCTCCATAGAGCACAACATGCCGCGACAGCGTGGACGTGAACCGTATGTGCAGTTGACGGACATTGAGCGAGGGCGTATAGTGGGCATGCGGGAGGCCGGGTGGACGTACCGCCGAATTGCTCAACACGTGGGGCGTGAGGTCTCCACAGTACATCGATGTTGTCGCCAGTGGTCGGCGGAAGGTGCACGTGCCCGTCGACCTGGGACCGGACCGCAGCGACGCACGCATGCACGCCAAGACCGTAGGATCCTACGCAGTGCCGTAGGGGACCGCACCGCCACTTCCCAGCAAAATAGGGACGCTGTTGCTCCTGGGGTATCGGCCAGGACCATCCGCAACCGTCTCCATGAAGCTGGACTACGGTCCCGCACACCGTTAGGCCGTCTTCCGCTCACGCCCCAACATCGTGCAGCCCGCCTCCAGTGGTGTCGCGACAGGCGTGAATGGAGGGACGAATGGAGACGTGTCGTCTTCAGCGATGAGAGTCGCTTCTGCCTTGGTGCCAATGATGGTCGTATGCGTGTTTGGCGCCGTGCAGGTGAGAGCCACAATCAGGACTGCATACGACCGAGGCACACAGGGCCAACACCCGACATCATGGTGTGGGGAGCGGTCTCCTACACTGGCCGTACACCTCTGGTGATCGTCGAGGGGACACTGAATAGTGCACGGTACATCCAAACCGTCATCTAACCCATCGTTCTACCATTCCTAGACTGGCAAGGGAACTTGCTGTTCCAACAGGACAATGCACGTCCGCATGTATCCCGTGCCACCCAACGGGCTCTAGAAAGTGTAAGTCAACTACCCTGGCCAGCAAGATCTCCGGATCTGTCCCCCATTGAGCATGTTTGGGACTGGATGAAGCGTCGTCTCACGCGGTCTGCACGTCCAGCACGAACGCTGGTCCAACTGAGGCGCCAGGTGGAAATGGCATGGCAAGCCGTTCCACAGGACTACATCCAGCATCTCTACTATCGTCTCCATGGGAGAATAGCAGCCTGCATTGCTGCGAAAGGTGGATATACACTGTACTAGTGCCGACATTGTGCATGCTCTGTTGCCTGTGTCTATGTTCCTGTGGTTCTGTCAGTGTGATCATGTGATGTATCTGACCACAGGAATGTGTCAATAAAGTTTCCCCTTCCTGGGACAATGAATTCACGGTGTTCTTATTTCAATTTCCAGGAGTGTATGTATCTACGGCACCTCTAGAAGTCAACATAATTTCCTTCAGAACTTCCGCATTCCAAATCGCTGTGAGATAATGCATATGGCCAGATCTAGGCTTCCGAGAGACAGACAGTTACAGCTTTTCTTTTACACTGCACAACGTTTTCAACAGCCAGATAGCGCAGTAGAGTAGCTCAAATGGAAAGGAACACTTGCTATTTAAATTTCTGCATCCTACACTGTTGGCAGTTCTGTGTAGGTGGCAGTTATATGATTTTATTTCGGTGATTACAAAATAGAATCGAATGTATGCACTGGGTAGCCGAGGCAGCTAGTTCATGGCGATTCGATCAACCAAGTAAATGAATGTACTGAACATGCTGCAAACCACTACAGGGAATCTGTGTGTCAGAGTTCTCATCGAGTGTGCCGCAACGGTGTTATGATAGAAAAATGAGTTTCATAGAAGACTATTTGGTTGTCTGTTGGATTGATGATAGGTTTCTCTGATGATGCTCTGCGTTCGGTACCAAATTCTGCCAATGATTATTTATAGGGAGAGACAGACTCTATTCTCTTCTGGCTAGGCCAAGTGAAGAAAGTATAATCGCATTGCGGTCTGAAATTCACATTAAACATGATATTCCTTCCCTACCAAGTAGACGTTACGTTGAACCACAATAAAGTCAGGAGTGGCGAAATGTGGGAACTCTATCACCAGTAACCTTTCTTATACTAGATATTTATTTCTAGTGACGACACAAACGCTATGTAGGGTTACAGGACACTTATTCCTTCTTTTATTTGAGCTTCTGTACGTCGATAAAATTGGTTCTGAACTGGGAATGCAACTCAGACCGCCATTAACGCGGAATTTGATCCCTTCGTGACAATACAGCTCAACTACAGTCTGTTGTTTGTTCAAAACTGCAGATTCCCAACATCTCCACATATTGCGCGCGAATGGCTTCGAATCCTGGCCTGGCACTAAAGTTTTCATTATGTATTATCAAACTCTAGCATGAGAACACCTAACTGCTGGTGGATAATAATTTTGATTTTTAATGCATTTTCGTTCGTTGCCAACACTAACGATATCTGACGTTTTTGACTCCCAGTGAGACACAGAACCATTTGAGAGATCACTGTAAGTTCAAGGATGTTATTCCGAGCTGCTGGTGGAGAAAAAATCGGTAGCTGATGTCTCTTTGTATGTAGTCAACAACGATGCGTGTGGAGCTCATTTCCCAGTCAGCACTGAACTCTTCGTCATATTATTTCTAGATCAAAAATGCTCACTTCTCGCTGCTGGTGTAACAAATCCCTATTTAACAATCGTTTTCTCTAGAATATAAAAGTGATAGGTGCCAGGTTGGAGTCCTGGGAAGGAAAAAAATAATGACTCGTCTCTTCATTTCAGTTAAAACATCTATGTACTGCCGAGAAAATCCGATAGGTCACAGTTGATTGCAATTCGATTAGGTTCTGGGTTCGGATCCGTGTCTAACACAAAGCTTTACCTTACGGCATTTCAAGTAAGTTACTTGTGAAGAAGCAATATTTAACGTCTCTCGTGATCGTTAACAGGGGCAATAGATGCTAGGTAGGAATTCGCATACGTTAAAAATGTTTACGTTATGTAATTTAAAGTTGATATTTGCTAACTGATACTGTCTAAAATCGAGGTATATCACTCTCTGTGGGCCTAGTCAGGAATGACTGTTAGTTTCCGTCAGTTAAGGAATCTTAGTCTGCACGACATGTGTTTGAATCCATTTGCAGAACAAGGCGGTTCGTCGTGTAATTTGAAGTTCATACATATTCCTCACTAGCTGCTAGTGAAAAACGAAAATTTTTAATGTCATTTTGTGTTACACGACAAATACGGTATGTTACTTTGAAGACGAAATCATGAATACGACGAACTTACTACGTGCATTACCTATCTGATGTAATAGTGAGAGTAGTAACATTTCAGGTATATAATTTATTGCAATAAATGTGAGCTTACAAGCCTTAAGCACAGTATTATCTGTGATAAGGTGTTCCCTGATATTTCTGGTATTGTGGTATTACTTTACATCTTGAGTTATTGCGATACAGAGCAGTTTTTTCTAGTGTTGACTTGTTGGAACCATTTTCAATACTCAAACGACTGTACCAAGAAGTGATTAGCGGGCCTGCTAAACAGCTGTGTTATGCGGGTTGCATTCGAATCAGGCGAAATGCAATTCAGGCCGTTCGGATACTTTTGAGCATGACTGTACCATAAGCAAATAGGGAAACACACGAATACTACTAATCCCTAGGCTACTCGTCGGTGCTAATATACGCGCAATAGAATTGCTCTACGTCGTATGTACGCTGTAGCAACGCCCTCAAACGTAAAAATTTTGATCTCCGTTATATTTTCCAGAGATTGGACTGACAGTGCAACGTTCCAGATCGTGACGCATCCAATTCTGACTCTGCGAATGTTCTGATTCTGTGAATTTCCAGTCACGAGTATACCGAGTAAGATTTATTTTCGCACGCTGGATCGCAAATGGTATTAATACTTCGCTGAAATGAGCACTGTTGACCTGATAGCTGTTCATACATTTTCAAAGCTAGAGACGGTTTTTACTTCAAGTGGTGCGTTGCTTCCTAGTATAATAATAGTATTTCACGTGCAGCCCGATTTCCATGTGCTTCAATTGCTGTATAAAAAGAGGATTTTGGTGTGCCATTGAAAAGATAGTGACGATTTGCTCGTACAGTGTAACGCCCAGCACGCTAGTCCGCGAGGCAGCCAAACGTGGATAAAATCCGTGAGGCCGATTGGTGACCGTGGGATGGTACAATGATCAGCCTAAGTGTGGTTTTTAGCCGCTTTTCCATGTTCATTTGGCTGGTCGCCACATTCTACCACAGAGAATTCGATGCGCTAACATTTAAAGTACAATAACCTATGCATCGAAGAAGCAATGACGGAAATAAAAGAAAGATTTAAGAGTGTAATTCAAATCAAGGTGCAACGATATCAATCATGAGATTCGCTAATGACATTGCTATCGTCGGTGAAAGTGAGAAGAACCACCGGTCGTGCAGAACTTGTTCAAAAATCTAATGGGTACAGCATATGGACTGGGAGTAAATAGAAGGAAGACGAAAGTACCGAGAAGTGGAAAAAATGTGAACAGCGAGAAACTTAACATCGAGACTGGTGATCACGAAATAGACTAAATTAAGGAATTCTGTTACGTATGCAGCAAAGTATCCCATGACGGACGGAGCAAGGAGGACATTAAAAGCAGATTAGTATTGGCGAAGAGGGCATTCCGAGCCAAGAAAAGTCTACTACTATCAAATATAGGCCTTAATTTGAGGAAGAAATTTCTGAGAATGTACTTTTGGAGCAAAGCATCGAGTGTTAGTGAAACATGGACTGTCGGGAAACCGGAACGGAAGAGAAGTATTTCAGTTGTGGTATTACAGACGAAAGTTGAAAATTAGGTGGAGTGTTAAGGAATGAGGAGGGTCTGCACAGAATCGGAGAGAAAAGGAATATGTGGAAAACACTGACAAGAAGAAGGGACAGGATGATGGGACCTCCGTTAAGCAATCAGAAAATAACTTCCATTGTACTATAAAGAGCTGTAGAGGGAAAAAACTGTAGAGGAAGGCAGAATTTGGAATACATCCAGCAAATAATTGAGTACGTAGGTTACAAGAGCTACTCTGAGATGAAGAGGCTCGCAAAGGAGAGGAATTCGATGCGGGCCACGTAAGAAAAGAATGAATTGGAGATCGAGAGTCCTCCTGTCGAACTACAACAGCGATCAGTAGGGACGCCAGCCTTCCCGGTCTTTGTCAGATCTTCGCTCTGTCCCGCTCACTCCTGGGCACAGTAAGAGCTACTGATCTCGGTAACAGGCTCCGACTCCCTCGATGTGTCTCAATGTTGTACTACTGTGCAGCAGTTTAGAGGGGTGCTTCGACCCAGCAGGTTCTCCATGAGCTCTGACGAGTTTTCCAGTGTAGCAGGCTACACACACTGCTTTTCTTCCGCATAGAAGAGGACAGAGCCTCTCAGGACGACACGAAGCGTGAGATCCTTAGAGTACAATGACATGCAGATTTAGACGGGCTTGTGATCTTCACCAGCACAGTTCCGTTAGTTGAACAACGCTTACTTTATGTGACTGAATCCTATGCTACCATGTTGTTGTTGTTGTGGTCTTCAGTCCTGAGACTGGTGTGATGCAGCTCTCCATGCTACTCTATCCTGTGCAAGCTTCTTCATCTCCCAGTACGCACTGCTGCCTACATCCTTCTGAATCTGCTTAGTGTATTCATCTCTTGGTCTCCCTCTACGATTTTTATTCTCCACGCTACCCTCCAATACTAAATTTGTGATCCCTTGATGCCTCAGAACATGTCCTACCAACCTATCCCTTCTTCTAGTCAAGTTGTGCCACAAACTCCTCTTCTCCCCAATTCCGTTCAATATCTCCTCATTAGTTACGTGATCTACCCATCTAATCTTCAGCATTCATCTGTAGCACCACATTTCGAAAGCTTCTATTCTCTTCTAGTCTAAACTATTTATCGTCCATGTTTCACTTCCATACATGGCTACACTCCATACAAATACTTTCAGAAACGACTTCCTGACACTTAAATCTATACTCGATCTTAACAAATTTCTCTGCTTCAGAAACGTTTTCCTTGCCTTTGCCAGTCTACATTTTATATCCTCTCTACTTCGACCATCATCAGTCATTTTGCTCCCCAAGTAGCAAAACTCCTTTACTACTTTAAGTGTCTAATTCCCTCAGCATCACCCAACTTAATTATACTACATTCCATTATCCTCGTGTTGCTTTTGTTGATGTTCATCTTATATCCTCCTTTCAATACACTGTCCATTCCGTTCAACTGCTCTTCCAAGTCCTTTGCTGTCTCTAACAGAATTACAATGTCATCGGTGAACCTCAAAGTTTTTATTTCTTCTCCATGGATTTTAATACCTACTCCGAATTTTTCTTTTGTTTCCTTTACTGCTTGCTCAAAATAGAGATTGAATAGCATCGAGGAGAGGCTACAACCCTGTCTCACTCCCTTCCCAACCACTGCTTCCCTTTCATGTCCCTCGACTCTTATAACTGCTATCTGGTTTCTGTACAAATTGTAAATAGTCTTTCGCTCCCTGTATTTTACCCCTTTCACCTTCAGAATTTGAAAGAGAATATTACAGTCAACATTGTCAAAAGCTTTCTCTAAGTCTACAAAAGCTAGAAACGTAGGTTTGCCTTTCCTTAACCTTTCGTCTAAGATAGGTCGTAGGGTCAGTATTGCCTCACGTGTTCCAACATTTCTACAGAGTCCAAACTGATCTTCCCCGAGGACGGCTTCTACCAGTTTTTCCATTCGTCTGTAAAGAATTCGCGTTAGTATTTTGCACCTGTGACTTATTAAACTGATAGTTCGGTAATTTTCACATCTGTCAACACCTGCTTTCTTTGGGATTGAAATTATTATATTCCTCTTGAAGTCTGGCGGTATTTCGCCTGTCTCATACATCTTGCTCACCAGATGGTAGGGTTTTGTCTGGACTGGCTCTCCCAAGGCTGTCAGTAGTTTTACTGGAATGTTGTCTACAACCGGGGCCTTACTTCGACTTAGGTCTTTCAGTGCTCTGTCAAACTCCTCACGTAGTATCATATCTCCCATTTCATTTTCATCTACCTCCTCTTCCATTTCCATAATATTGTCCTCAAGAACATCGCCCCTGTATAGACCCTCTATATACTCCTTCCACCTTTCTGCTTTTCCTTCTTTACTTAGAACTCGGTTTCCATCTCATCTCTTGATATTCATGTAAGTGGCTCTCTTTTCTCCAAAGGTCTCTTTAATTTTCCTGTAAGCAGTATCTATCCTACCCCTCATGAGATTAGCCTCTATATCCTTACATTTGTCCTCTAGTCATGCCTGCTTAGCCATTTTCCACTTCCTGTCGATCTCATTTTTCAGACGTTTTTATTCCTTTTTGCCTGCTTCATTCACTGCATTTTGTATTTCCTCCTTTCATCAAGTAAATTTAGTATCTCTTCTGTTACCCAAGCATTTCTACTAGCCCTCGTCTTTTTACCTAGTTGATCCTCTGTTGCCTACACTATTTCATTCCTCAAAGCTACCCATTCTTCTTCTACTGTATTTTTCCCACCATTCCTGTCAATTGTTCCCTTATGCTCTCCCTGAAACTCCGTACAACCTCTGGTTTAGTCAGTTTATCCAGGTCCCATCTCCTTAAATTCCCACCTTTTCTCAGTTTCTTCAGTTTTAATCTACAGTTCATAATCAATAGATTGTGGTCAGAGTCCACATCTGCCCCTGGAAATGTCTTACAATTTAAAACATGGTTCCTAAGTCTCTGTCTTACCATTATATAATCTACCTGAAACCTTCTAGTATCACCAGGAGTCTTCCATGTATACAACCTTCTTTCACGATTCTAGAACCAAGTGTTAGCTATGGTCAAGTTACGCTCTGTACAAAATTCTACCAGGCGGCTTCCTCTTTAATTTCTTGGCCCCAGTCCATATTCACCTATTACGTTTCCTTCTATTCCTTTTCCTACTGTCGAATTCCAGTCACTCATGACTATTGAATTTTCGTCTCCCTTCCTTTACCCGAATAATTTCTTTTATCTCATCATACATTTCATCAATTTCTTCATCATCTGCAGAGCTAGTTGGCATATAAACCTGTACTACTGTAGTAGGCGTGGGCTTCCTGTCAATCTGTCCCACAATAATGCGTTCACTATACTGTTTGTAGTAGCTTACCCGCACTCCTATTTTTCATTCAGTATTAAACCTACTCCAGCATTACCCCTATTTGATTTTGTGTTTATAGCCCTGTATTCACCTGACCAAAAGTCTTGTTCCTCCTACCACCGAACTTCACTAATTCCCACTATGTCTAACTTTAACCTATCCATTTCGCTTTTTAAATTTTCTAACCTACCTGCCCGATTAAGGGATCTGACATTCCACGCCCCGATCCGTAGAACGCCAGTTTTCTTTCTCCTGATAACGACGTCCTCTTGGGTAGTCCCCGCCCGGAGATCCGAATGGGGGACTATTTTACCTCCGGAATATTTTACCCAAGAGGACGCCATCATCATTTAACCATACAGTAAATCTGCATGCCCTCGGGAAAAATTACGGCTGTAGTTTCCCCTTGCTTTTAGCCGTTCGCAATACCATCACTGCAATGCCGTTTTGGTTAGTGTTATAAGTCCAGATCAGTCAATCATCCAGACTGTTGCCCCTGCAACTACTGAAAAGGCTGCTACCCCTCTTCAGGAACCACACGTTTGTTTGGCCTCTCAACAGAAACCCCTCCGTTGTGGTTGCACCTACGGTACGGCTATCCGTATCGTTGAGGCACACAAGCCTCCCCACCAACGGCAAGGTCCATGGTTCATGGGTTGGATGCCACCATATAACCAACCAAAATCTCCTCCTGGGAGGGCATGACACTTGTAGTTCTGTAGCTCCTACACCTTTTGATTGGGAAAAGAATGTACCATGGTGCTAGATGGACACCGGATACCGCAAAAGCTATAAAATGACAGAGAACACTCAATACATATTTAATTTGGATTTCCAAATCCAAGGCTGAGAACAAAGCTCCTCTATGTGATTAGCATCTATTTCCCCCCATGGTCCTTTAGCGCGTCTTTGCCGTTTCGTCGTGATGGTATAATTACACCACAGGACATCTTCAGAGCTCCGAAATCCAGTAGCTGTGGGTGCCTGAAGCAGCACAGTAATGTTGATAGTGACCTAATTAGCGGGGACCACCTGAATATGGTCTTGTGTCAGTGGTAATGGCGGCTCCAACGTATTGGGCGAGGTGGCGCAGAGTTTGCATTCTGGGGTGGCATTCTGAAGGACGACGGTTCATATCCTCGTCAAGACTGCCACACATAAATTTTACGTGATTTCCCTAAATCACTCCAGGCAAATGTTGGGACCATTCGTTTCAGAAAGGAACGACCAATTTCCTTCCCCATCCTTTTGTAATCCGAGCTTGTGCTTCGTTCTCTAATAACCTCCGTCAGCGAGGGACAGACTGGACGTTGAACTCTAATCTGCCTTCCTTCCTTCCTTCCTTCCTTCCCTGCTTCCTTCCTGCTACGCGACCGCCTATCCAGCTAACCATCAAATATTTGTTTGCTAGTGTTAATGACATCTGCAGACAATACACAATAACCAACTGGAAAAAGGTTTGACAACCGTCATCAGCCCAAGCTCTGCTGCAACTAGGCGTAGAATATACAGGGTGGTCATAATTAATCTTTCTCTACTTGAGAGAGCCCCCATAAAAATCGAGGTATCGTAGTTCCATGAACCTCTGTGGGAACATTTTTAAGGAAATGCTGAAGAGAAATAACGGATACAACGTAGAAATAAACGCATCTAAATTTCCACATGACAGGGTTCATTCCTAATGATTTTGGTAGCTACACAGTTTGGAGCGATCGGACAATGATTCGATTTTCTCCGAGTGTGTTACAGTATAACCGAATGACCCCATGAGCAACGTGCGGCGAAATTCTATTATGCATCACAGCAACTGAGTCCAAAGCATCTCTCTCCTGTAGAGCAGGGATCACATATTATCGAAGCAGGTAACAGTAACCTATGCCGTTCACGCTGCATATCCTTGGTCCTTGAGGTTAGAGTTTCTCAAGGAAATATGGAGTAATTATGAATTTTGCCGTGAAGCCACACCACAGTGACGCACTCACTATGCATTCACTATTCATGAAAGTTCGTTGATAGTGACGATCCCCAGTGAGCAGTTGTGTGCTTCATCATGCCACAAAATGTTCCAAAACCAAGTCTCGTCAACTTGCAAGATACGTATGGGCAAAGTCTACGCAAATGTTTTGGTCAGGTGGCAGAGTTGGTGAGTACTATGATGTTTGTACGGATATCGCTTCACAACTGTTTGGAGCACTTTCCGAACGGTGAACCGTGGAATGTTCAGCTACCGTGACACAGAAAGGTCGCACATTGCGTTCATCATTATCAGCTACGACAACAGTAACTTTTTCAACAATTTGTGACGTAATTGGCCGTCGACCGTCCCAGGAGCAAGTTACAAAGCGCCAGTTAATTCGAATTTCCGAATCACATTTTTCAAACCCGGTGGAAAAGAGGGCCTCTCCATATTCCTTAAATGCGTCGCTGCTCCCGAAGAGCAGCACTACTATTGATGTTGTTTGGCCCTCACGTTTTGCAGACCCACGTTGATAGTCTGCAACTGTATTGCACCCTGAGTCTTGTACCGGCCGTACGGCAAATCATGACAGTAACACCGCTAACGCCACTAATCCTGTAGCGCACAGTCTTAACATCATTCCTATAAAGCTTACTCCAAGCACTGGCTCCAGTAGCCAAAGTTTAATTACAATCACTGTGTAGTCTGATTTCGCAGTAGTAGCAACATTAATACTCCGGAGTTCCGTGTCTGTCGCACGTATCTTCGAAGATGTGGCACAGCCGATGGTCAGAGCTCGAATTGGACAATGCACTAGATTCTGCAATTTCTTCATCTTTGCTTCACTGATGCCTATGGCTACAGCAATATACAAGCCATCTCACTCTTTTACATTTTACCTCATGTGTTTAGCGCGTTTATTTCTAATGTGCCAGGCTGGAGAGAAAATTGAACAATTGAGAATATTGCTTATATCATCCTTGCATAGTGCTATACCACCAATGTTTGGAAAAGAATGACTGTACACAGGGTATAAGTTTAGCTTAATATGTACACACATCAGTGTGTTGGTTTTTCTTCTGATTTGGGCATCCTATCCACAAACAAGTCACAAATGTTATGATCTGCTGTTTTCTGCACGGTCGTGGACTACACCTGTCAAAAAAGACTGGCCATTTTGCAAGGTCGTGGACAAAGCCTGTCAAAAAGACTAATCGTTTTGCGTCCACATATACAGACTTCAGCTCCTGACCTGCTACCCAGGGGAAAATAAGCTTTAATTGCTTACTTGTGCCACGTATACGTGGAATTGCTACCCAGCCTAAAAACATACGAATTGTAACAGCTATAATTATAGTCTTCAAATGACGTAAAGACTGATGTTATGTTTGCAGGAGAGCTTCTGTAAAGTTTGGATGGTAGAACACGTGGTACTGGCAGAAGTAAAGCTGTGTGGGCGGGGCGTGAGAAGTGCTTGAGTAGGTCAGTTGGCAGAGGACATGCTCGCGAAACGCAAAGGTCCCGTGTTCGTGTCTCAGTCCGGCGCACAGTTCTAAACTGTCAGGAAGTTTCATATCAGTGGACACTCCGCTGCAGAGTGAAAATGTCATCCTGATGTTATGTTGTTCGGTATGCCGTCCTCAGCCACGAATAGAAATGTCTTCACTTATTCCTGTTACACGCTGTATGTGAGAAGACACAGTTATGCTTAGGTAGCTAAATAAAGGTTTCATTCAATTCTACGTTTGCTAGAAACAGATGTAGTATCCTTGAAATGTGATCACCTGCTGTGGATGGCCACAGGGTGTTTGACTCGTCACTCATGGGGCAATACCGCATCTGCTGCAGCTAGCTGGTTAGCTAGCCAGGCCCCACGTGGAGAGGCACGGACCGGCTTCCGGCGGCTGTTATCACGTGATAGGCTCAGCTGGCACCGGACACGCCACGCTGGCTGCACGCAACGCGCCCCATGACCTGGCCCTCCACTTCCGCCGCCACGAAGGAGCTGCACATGCTGGCGGGCCACGCCCTCTTCCGGTCCCTAGCCGACAGCGCTTCACCTGCCGGCTATCTGACACAACGTCAGTGAAAGGCCGACCTGCTTCAGATGCTAACCTACTATATCTTCGGGGGAAAGTTCCTGAACTGCCGAGAGACGAGCAGCTTCATTTTCTTAACAGAATTTATGAATTACTGCACGTTATGTAGACAGAGTGGAAACCGCCATTGCTACTGGTATTAATCCAGCTAAGTATACATGAATGATTTATCAGTCAGGGTCTGTAGCTTCAGCATGTTGTTTACTGACGATATCATTACCTACAAGGAAATGCCATCGTTGGGCCTCTTTAAGGAAATGCAGATAAGTTTGTGCAGTGTGTATCTATCTACATGTACATGAATACTTTGTGCCAGGCACAGGGTTCATCGAACCACTTTCACAATAATTCTCTATTATTCCCACTCGTTTTATTATGATGATCGTTTCTCCCTATGAAGTTCGGCGTCAACAAAAAATTTTTGCATTCGTAGGGGGAAGTTGGTGATTGGAATTTCGTGAACAGATTCAAAGGGTTTAAATGGCTCTGAGCACTATGGGACTTAACATCTGAGGTCATCAGTCCCCTAGGACGTAGAACTACTTAAATCTAACTAACATAAGGACATCACACACACCTATGCCCGAGGCAGGATTCGAACCTGCGGCCGTAGCGCTCGCGCGGTTCCAAACAGGAGCGCCTCGAGCCTCTCGGCCACAGGGGCCGGCAACAAATTCCGTCGGAACGAAAAACGTCTTTCTTTTAATGATGTCCAGCCCAAATCCTGTACATTTCAGTTACACTCTCTCCCCTATTTAAAACTAACACAAAACTTGCTGCTCTTCTTGGAACTTTCTTGATGTACTCCATCAACATGATCTCGTAAGTATCCCAAACCGCACAGCAGTGTTCTAAAGAGGACGGACAAGTGTAGCGTAGGTAGTCTCTTTAGTAGCTGTGTTACATTTTCTAAGTGTGTGCCAATAAAACACAGTCTTTGGTTAGCCTTCCCCACAACATTTTCCATGTGTTCCTTCCAATTTAAGTTCTTCGTAACTGTAATTCCCAGTTATATAGTTCATCTACATCTACATCTACATTTATACTCCGCAAGCCACCCAACGGTGTGTGGCGGAGGGCACTTTACGTGCCACTGTCATTTCCTCCATTTTCTGTTCTAGTCGCGTTTGGTTCGCGGGAAGAACGACTGTCTGAAATCCTCCGTGCGCGCTCGAATCTCTCTAATTTTACATTCGTGATCTCCTCGGGAGGTATAAGAAGGGGAAAGCAACATATTCGATACCTCATCCAGAAACGCACCCTCTCGAAACCTGGACAGGAAGCTACACCGCGAGGCAGAGCGCCTCTCTTGCAGAGTCTGCCACTTGAGTTTGCTAAAATCTCCGTAACGCTATCACACTTACCAAATAATCCTGTGACGAAACGCGCCGCTCTTCT
Source organism: Schistocerca gregaria (assembly GCF_023897955.1). Taxonomy (NCBI): domain Eukaryota; kingdom Metazoa; phylum Arthropoda; class Insecta; order Orthoptera; family Acrididae; genus Schistocerca; species Schistocerca gregaria. The sequence continues at coordinate 692,573,819 of NC_064922.1, read as the reverse complement.
TTGGATCTTCTCTATCTCCTCCGTCAACCCGATCTGGTACGGATCCAACACTGATGAGCAAGACTCAAGTATAGGTCGAACGAGTGTTTTGTAAGTCACCCTCTTTGTTGATGGACTACATTTTCTAAGGACTTTCCCAATGAATCTCAACCTGGTACCCGCCTTACCAACAATTAATTTTATATGATCATTCCACTTTAAATCGTTCCGCACGCATACTCCCAGATATTTTACAGAAGTAACTGCTACAGTGTTTGTTCCGCTATCATATAATCATACAATAAAGGATCCTTATTTCTATGTATTCGCAATACATTACATTTGTCTATGTTGACGGTCAGTTGCCACTCGCTGCACCAAGTGCCTATCCGCTGCAGGTCTTCCTGCATATTTCTGCAATTTTCTAACGCTGCAACTTCTCTGTATACTACAGCATCATCCGCGAAAAGCCGCATGGAACTTCCGACACTATCTACTAAGTCATTTATGCATATTTTGAAAAGCAATGGTCCTATAACACTCCCCTGTGGCACCCCAGAGGCTACTTTAACGTCTGTAGACGTCTGTCCATTGATAACAACATGCTGTGTTCTGTTTGCTAAGAACTCTTCAATCCAGTCCCGCAGCTGGTCTGATATTCCGTAGGCTCTTTGTTTATCAGGCGACAGTGCGGAACTGTATCGAACGCCTTCCGGAAGTCAAGGAAAATAGCATCTACCTGGGAGCCTGTATCTAATATTTTCTTGGTCTCATGAACAAATAAAGCGAGTTGGGTCTCACACGATCGCTGTTTCCTGAATCCATGTCGATGCCTACAGAGTAGATTCTGGGTTTCCAAAAACGACATGATACTCGAGCAAAAAACATGTTCTAAAATTCTACAACAGATCGACGTCAGAGATATAGATCTATAGTTTTGCGCATCTACTCGGCGACCCTTCTTGAAGACTGGGACTACCTGTGCTCTTTTCCAATCATTTGGAACCTTCCGTTCCTCTAGAGACTTGCGGTACACGGCTGTTAGAAGGGGGGCAAGTTCTTTCGCGTACTCTGTCTAGAATAGAAGTGGTATCCCGTCAGGTCCAGTGGATTTTCCTGTGTTGAGTGATTCCAGTTGCTTTCTATTCCTTGGACACTTATTTCGATGTCAGCCATTTTTTCGTTTGTAGGAGGATTTATAGAAGGAACTGCAGTGCAGTCTTCCCCTGTGAAATAGCTTTGGAAAAAGGTGTTTAGTATTTCAGCTTTAAGCGTGTCATCCTCTATTTCAATGCCATCATCATCCCGGAGCGTCTGGATATGCTGTTTCGAGCCACTTACTGATTTAACGTAAGACCAGAACTTCCTAGGATTTTCTTTCAAGTCGGTACATAGAATTTTGCTTTCGAATTCACTGAACGCTTCACACATAGCCCTCCTTACGCTAACTCTGACATCGCTTAGCTTCTGTTTGTCTGAGAGGTTTTGGTTGCGTTTAAACTTGGAGTGAAGCTCTCTTTGCTTTCGCAGTAGTTTCGTAACTTTGTTGTTGAACCACGGTGGGTTTTTCCCGTCCCTCACAGTTTTACTCGGCACGTACCCGTCTAAAACGCATTTTACGATTGCCTTGAACTTTTTCCATAAACCCTCAACATTGTCAGTGTCGGAACAGAAATTTTCGTTTTGATCTGTTAGGTAGTCTGAAAGCTGCCTTCTATTACTCTTGCTAAACAGATAAACCTTCCTCCCTTTTTTATATTCTTATTAACTTCCATATTCAGGGATGCTGCAACGGCCTTATGATCACTGCTTCACTGTCCTGCACTTACAGAGTCGAAAAGTTCGGGTCTGTTTGTTATCAGTAGGTCCAAGATGTTACCTCCACGAGTCGGTTCTCTGTTTAATTGCTCGAGGTAATTTTCGGATAGTGCACTCAGTATAATGTCACTCGATGCTCTGTCCCTGCCACCCATCCTAAACATCTGAGTCTCCCAGTCTATATCTGGTAAATTGAAATCTCCACCTAAGACTATAACAAGCTGAGAAAATTTATGTGAAATGTATCCCAAATTTTCTCTCAGTTGTTCTGGCGCTAGTGCTGCTAAATCAGGGAGGTCGGTAAAAGGAGCCAACTATTAACCTAGCTCCGTTGTTGAGTGTAACCTCCACCCATAATAATTCACAGGAACTATCCACTTCTACTTCACTACAGGATAAACTACTACTAACAGCGACAAACACGCCACCACTGGTTGCATGCAATCTATCCTTTCTAAACACCGTCTGTGCCTTTGTAAAAATTTCGGTAGAATTTATCTCTGGCTTCAGCCAGCTTTCTGTACCCATAACTATTTCAGCTTCGGTGCTTTTTATCAGCGCTTGAAGTTCCGGTACTTTACCAATGCAGCTTCGACAGTTTACAATTACAATTCCTATTGCTGCTTGGCCCCCGCATGTCCTGAATTTGCCCCGCACCCTTTGAGGATTCCGCCCTTTCTGTACTTGCCCGAGGCTATCTAACCTAAAAAACCGCCCATTCCACGCCTCACAACCCCTGCTACCCGTGTAGCCGCTTGCTGCGTGTAGTGGACTCCTGACCTATCTAGCGGAAACCGAAACCCCACCACCCCATGGCGCAAGTCGAGGAATCTGCAGCCCACACGGTCGCAGAACCGTCTCAGCCTCTGATTCAGACCCTCCACTCGGCTCTGTACCAAAGGTCCGCAGTCAGTCCTGCCGACGATGCTGCAGATGGTGAGCTCTGCTTTCATCCCGCTAGCGAGACTGGCAGTCTTCACCAAATCAGATAACCGCCGGAAGCCAGAGAGGATTTCCTCCGATCCATAGCGACACACATCATTGGTGCCGACATGAGCGACCACCTGCAGATGGGTGCACCCTGTACCCTTCATGGCATTCGGAAGGACCCTTTCCACATCTGGAATGACTCTCCCCGGTATGCACACGGAGTGCACATTGGTTTTCTTCCACTCTCTTGCTGCCATATCCCTAAGGGGCCCCATTACGCTCCTGACGTTGGAGCTCCCAACTACCAGTAAGCCCACCCTCTGCGACCGCCCGGATCTTGCAGACTGAGGGGCAACTTCTGGAACAGGGCAAACAGCCACGTCTGGCCGAAGATCAGTATAAGCCTGAGACAGCCTGAAACGGGTTCGTCAGACAAACTTGAGAGGCCGTCCGTTCAGCCCTCCCGAATGTCTTTCGCCCCCTGCCACACCTCGAGACGACCTCCCACTCTACCACAGGTGAGGGATCAGCCTCAATGTGGGCAGTATCCCGGGCAGCCACAGTCGTAGTCCGATCGGGGGATGCGTGGGACGAGCTGGCCGTCCCCGACAAACCCCCATCCAGCCCCTCACAGTGATGCCCATTGTCAACAGCCTCAAGCTGGGTGACCGAAGCCAACACTGCCTGAAGCTGGGAGCGATATCATTACCTACAAGGAAATGCCGTCGTTGGGCCTCTTTCAGGAAATGCAGATAAGTTTATGCAGTGTGTATCTATCTACATCTACATGAATACTTTGCAGATCACATTTAAGTGCCAGGCAGAGGGTTCATCGAACCACTTTCACAATAATTCTCTATTATTCCAGTCTCGTATAGCGCGCGGAAAAAACGAGCAATATATCTTTCCGTTAGAGCTCTGAGTTCCCTTATTTTATTATGATGATCGTTTCTTCCTATGAAGGTCGGCGTCGACAAAATATTTTTGCATTCGTAGAAGAAAGTTGGTGATTGGAATTTCGTGAACAGATTCAAATGGTTTAAATGGCTCTGAGCTCTATGGGACTTAACATCTGAGGTCATCAGCCCCCTAGAACTTAGAACTACTTAAACCTAACTAACCTAAGGACATTACACACACCCATGCTCGAGGCAGGATTCGAACCGGCGACCGTAGTGGTCGGGCGGTTCCAAACTGAAGCGCCTAGAACCGCTCAGCCACAAAGGGCCGGCAACAGACTGCGTCGCAACGAGAAACGCCTTTCTTTTAATGATGTCCAGCCCAAATCCTGTACATTTTAGTGACACTCTCTCCCCTATTTAAAACTAACACAAAACTTGCTGCTCTTCTTGGAACTTTCTCGATGTACTCCATCAACATGATCTGGTAAGTATCCCAAACCGCAAAGCAATGTTCTAAAGAGGACGGACAAGTGTAGCGTAGGTAGTCTCTTTAGTAGCAGTGTTACATTTTCTAAGTGTCTGTCAATAAAACACAGTCTTTGCTTAGCCTTCCGCACATTTTCCATGTGTTCCATCCAATTTAAGTTCTACGTAACTGTAATTCCTAGGCATATAGTTGAATTTACTGCCTTCAAATTAGACTCATTTACTGTGTAACCGAAATTTAAAAGACTCCTTTTAGAAGTCATGTCGATGACCTCACACTTTTCGTTATTTAGGATCAATTGCCAATTTTTTCACCAAACAGATATCTTTTCTAAATAGTTTTGCAATTTGTTTTGATCTTCTGATAACTTTACTAGTCGATAAACGACAGTATCATCTGCAAACAACCTATGACAGCTGCTCAGTTTATCTCCGAAATTGTTAGTGAAGATAAGAACACCAGAAGGCGTATAACACAAAAATCGAGGGACACCAGAAAGCACTTCTGTTTTACTCGATCACTTTCCGTCAGTTACTACGTACTGTGACCTCTCTGACAGGAAATCACGAATCCAGTCACATAACTGTGCCGATATCCCATACGCATGTAATTTCACCACAAACCGCTTGTCTGGTACAGTGTCAAACGCCTTCTGCAAATCTAGAAATACGGAATCAATTTGAAATCCCTTGTCAATAGCACTCAACACTTCGCTAGTTGTGTCTCACAAGACGATTTTCTCTAAATCAGTGTTGAGTTTCTGTAAATAGACCGTTTTCTTCTAGGTAGTTCATAAAGTTCGAACACAGTGTATTAGGACGAAGCACTTCCTGTTATGCAGTACACAGTCGAATTTCGTGGTTGGATATCTGTAAGGAAACGCAGGACGGCTTAGACAATGTGTATTAGCACGAACTACGGCTACCGTGTTGTAGAATGTGAAATAAACACTGATGTGACAAAAGTCTTGGGATAGCGATGTGCACATATACAGATGTCGGAAGAATCACCTGCTCAAGGTATAAAACGGCAGTGCATTGGTAGAGCTATCATTTGTACGCAAGCGATGCATGTGAAAAGGTTTCTGACGTAATTATAAAAATGGTTCAAATGGCTCTGAGCACTATGGGACTTAACTTCTGAGGTCATCATTCCCCTAGAACTTAGAACTACTTAAACCTAACTAACCTAAGGACATCACACACATCCATGCCCGAGGCAGGATTTGAACCTGCGACCGTAGCGGTTGCGCGGTTCCAGACTGTAGCGCCTAGAACCGCTCGGTCACTCCGGCTGGCTGACATAATTATCGCCTCAGGATGGGAATTAACAGATTTTGAACGCGTAATGCCAGTTAGAGCTTTCCTTGCCATTGCCAGTCTACATTTTATATCCTCTCTACTTCGACCATCATCAGTTATTTTGCTCCTCAAATAGCAAAACTCCTTTACTACTATAAGTGTCTCATTTCCTAATCTTATTCCCTCGGCATCACCCGACTTCATTCGACTACATTCCATTACCCTCGTTTTGCTTCTGTTGATGTTCATCTTATATCCTCCTTTCAAGACACTGTCCATTCCTTTCAACTGCTCTTCCAAGTCCTTTGCTGTCTCTGACAGAATTACAATGTCATCGGAAAACCTCAAAGCTTTTACTTCTTCTCCATGAATTTTAATACCTACTCCGAATTTTTCTTTTGTTTCCTTTACTGCTTGCTCAATATACAGATTGAATAACATCGGGGAGAGGCTACAAACCTGTCTCACTCCTTTCCCGACCACTGCTTCCCATTCATGCCCCTCGACTCTTATGTTACTCTGGTCTTACTGCTGATTGTACCGTAAAACTATCATAATAGTAATCATTATCATCTGCCGCGGTGGTGTCTCGTAATTTTGGGGCCGAAACATTGAGACAGAGAAAAATCGAAAAAGAAAACGTGGCAATCATTTTTACGACCTTGAAAATTTTTCCGGAAATCGTAATTCCGTCACATGTTCAAAAAAGAGTTTTTTTACGTTTCGAATAGGCACATAATATACCAAAAGAAAAGTAGGCAGATTAAAATTTAGCGTCCTACCAACGAATATTTCATTAGAGACGAAGCTGAAGCTAGGTGTGCATAAGAAGGAAGTAGGATATGGACCATGTCCTTCTCAAGTTGCCCATTTCACGATACTCATTGGTCTATCTAGGAAAATATGGTAATTTAAGACCCATCCTTCCCGATAGCGGGTGCTGTACTTTAACCACTGTACCTGATACCGAAAGACAGACTCATAATGTCTCTTCGTTGTGACTAGAGTGTACCCTCTTGTGAAAATCACGAAGCAGAGCATAAAGACGCCATTAGGACCGTCTTTTGCAAAGCAGAGTTTCCAGTTTCCTTGAAACCCATTAGAAATCGACCGTGGTTTCAGCAGCATTCCACGTGCATCATAAAGTCATTTCAAGGTTGCAGAGACGGTGTCTAGGTATAGGAAATGTTCGTCGTACGTCAGTTCGTCGTCTAAGGTATGCACTACAGGAATAATAACAATAATAAGCCTATGGCATTGGTGGCCGGGAGATGCCTCGCGGGGCGGTTCGGCCGCCACTCCACAAGTTCTTTAACGCCACTACGGTGACTTGCGAGTGAATGAGGATGTAATGATGATGAAAGACACACAACACCCAGTCACCTCGAGGCAGAGAAAATCCCTGACCCCGCCGGGAATCATACCCGGGACCCCGCGCGCGGGAAGCGAGAACGCTACCGCAAGACCACGATATCTGGTCTTAAAGGAATAATAATAATCAGTCATACCTGTGAACAATTGAGACGCTGAGAGTGGAAGGGATACAAGTGTTAACTGAAACAAACTCAGTAAATAGCTGCCAAAGATAAACAGGTATTTATAGATTATGTGAATTTACTATCGAAACAGCAGATTATTTTTCCTAATAATCATTTAGTCAGTGTATAGTTGTAGGTAATGTTGGAGATTGTAGTGTCCCTGTATTATTTTTATAGCACATTAAAAATGCATATACTCCTTGCGTCTCAAAACGTTTGGGAGAAAAACAGCCACAAGTGCAAAAATATTTTATTTGCCGTGCTATGTTTTGAATATTTTTTGGTTCAACACACATGACATACACAGTATAATACACGTTCATTATAAAACAAGGATATATGAATAAGTAAAGCGAAAGTAATACAATATGTTGAAAAAGTAGGTAAACAGCAAATAAAATTAAAATACCAGAACCAAAGTATATTGGTGCCGTCAAACACATACGAGAGATTATTCATAGTCACTTTCTATCATCCTATCACAGTCAGTGTCTATAGCCTGGGCAATACTCGTGATGGTGTACCATTGCGTTGTACATTTTGCATCTTCTCCGTCCCCTTCTTCGACCCTGTCCTCTTCTTTCTCCACTTCATATTCTTATATCCATGATAACTGCTGTCTCGGAATGGGATATATTGTTGTAGAACTCACAATAACGTGGAAGGGTGTAGTTTTTTATCTCCTGAAGATTTTTCTGCTTTCCAAATTTAATTTCAAACTTACCTTGGTGCAAACTCTGCAGAAGTGGTACTAATGGGCGACCAGTGTTTGATCCGGTAAAGTCCGTTCGTCTAAACTCAAGAGCACGGTTTAGTGAAAGGTCGCACTACATTGTTAAAAAATTTTCTTTCCTCATTTTCAGAGCCACCTCATACTTCTCCGTTGTATTTTGTTTCCTTCTGTGTCTTTAAAAACTCTATCGTTTGCTATAGCATCCATGGCTTTAACTGAAAGAAGGTTTTCTGTTTTCATTTCCACTGCACAAAACTTTCTGCTGACCTACTTCACTGCTTCCATCCTTTCTTAGGGAACAAATACGTGTCTGAAATATTTATTTTTCTCTTCAGAGCGGCATTTCAAAATTTGGCCTATTTAAACATGCATTAAATATTACTGTAATAACTCTTAAAATCATACGCGTTAGTCCATTGCTGTATTGTCAGAAAAAATACGTACCTGAACTTTCGTGCAAGATAACAGCAATTCTGCTTCTATCCGTCATTTCACTTATACTCGTTGTTTTCTAAATGCAGTTCAGGCACTCTCACTTTGTCATCAAAGAGTGCCGAACTATGCCGGACATCGCTTCTAATACTTTTACTCACAAGAGATCCAAACTTTACCTTTGCAAATCTGCATTTAGATCATATTATTGTGAAATATCCTTGCACTCTCAGCACCTCAATTGTCTGGAGAGCTGATAGCTGTTTTTGAAATGTTAGAAACCTGCCAGACTTTATATCGGTCTCTCAGACAGACTGATCTTTGTGACACAGTAATGAATGACCAGCTAAATTCAGTGTGGAGAGGGGTCCCTTTATCACGAAGTCTAGCTTGAGAGACCGGAATAATATCGGTTTCTTCAGTTTTCTGGTTGGTTCTCATTGTTTATCACCTGGAGCTCAAGTTGTTTACTGCACAATCACAGGAATATCGTGGAAAGAGACCATTTTTGAGGCAGTTGGGTCTCGGATTGGGGAAGCAACATAATGGATGAGTATACAGTGGTCTAAGGGATAGTGCTGTCTCCAAAGGTACAAAAAAGGTGAACTGGAGCCATGAGTTTCACTATCTATGTGTGTCCATACTCCCTACTTCCTCTTCACTGACTTGTCTCTAATGACCTCGTCGTCGAGGAGTCATTAAATCCTAACCGTCCTTCTTTTGTTTGCGGACGATAAAGTCTGTTCTCACTGTTCTGCTCTTCGGAAGAACATGCCACAGATGAACATACTCTTTACGTGGACTAGCTAGTGAGGTGTTTGGATAAGTTATGAACCCCACATGTCAGGAGTGCGCTGAAACGTGGCCTGTCGACAGTACAAAGGTCTCTTCCATACGTTCTTCCTCTTTGTCAGGAAAAGGACTCTCGACAACGTCATAGGCATCATGCCACGCCGCTTCTATGCATGTGTGGAGGCTACATGCAACCGTATAGCATATTAACATTTTTTATTGCGGAATAGTCATTTTTATACACTGTCCAGTCAAGTTAATGTGACCTCTGCTCATAAGCCTGAATAAGAACCTTCGTAGCTCGGGCCGCTGTGTGAGGTGCAGAAAGAGAGCCAGTGACGTTTTATTTATTTATTTATTTATTTACACGTCAAGTTCCGTTGGACCAAATTGAGGAGCAAATCTCCAAGGTCATGGAAGGTGTCAGTACATGAACTTACAACAAAAGTAATAACATAGAAAAATAAATGTTCATGAACCTGAAAAAAACTCAGTCCATACGTTTAAGTGAACGCTATCAGTAATACAATAATAATTAGCTTAATTTTTCAAGGAACTCATAGACAGAATAGAAGGAGTGACCCATGAGGAAACTCTTCAGTTTAGATTTGAAAGCGCGTGGATTACTAATAAGATTTTTGAATTCGAGTGGCAGCTTATTGAAAATGGATGCAGCAGTATACTGCACACTTTTTTTTGTACAAGAGTTAAGGAAGTCCGTTTCAAATGGAGGTTTGATTTCTGCCGAGTATTAACCGAGTGAAAGCTGCTTATTGTTGGAAATAAACTAACATTGGTAACAAGAAACGACAACGACGTTCTGGAAGGTACCGACAGGAATGTGGAGCCATGCCGTCTCCAGTGAGGCCAGCTGTGCTGGGTTTCTCAATCGAAAATTCATGAGGAAAAACAGCCCGATGGAAGTGGTCCCACAGACTCTACATTGCGTGTACGTCCGGGGAGTATGGTGGCCCGGAGAGTACGGTAAACTCATCTTGATGCTATTCGAACCAAGCACGTACACTGCGAGGTGCGCTACACATTGCATTGTCCTGCTGGTGGATAGCAACGTGTCGAGGAAAAATAAACTCCATGTAGGTGTGAACTTGGTCCCCAAGGACAGATGCACACTTACGTTGTTCCACTGTGCCTTCCAGAACTACAAATTCACCCAGAGAATGGTGATAAGTGTCTGGAACCTTCCGGCAATTGTTGCAAGGTTTTTATTTTCAGGTGTTTCTCGCCGTACATGCCAACGGTCATTTGTCCGATGAAGCATAAAACGTAATTCTTCTTAAGAGACCATCTCTCGCCACTCACTGGACGTACAGTTGCGGTACTGGCGTGCAAATTCCAGCTTTTGTTGCCGATGAACAGCAGTCAGCACTGATTCATAAACCTGGCGCTTGCTGTGGAGGCCCATGTGCAGTTAAGTTCGCTGAACAGTCAGTGAAGAGTGACTGTTAGTAGCCCCTTGGTTCATCTGGGCGATCAGTTGCTCAACAGCTGCAGCCGTAGTTCACCACTGTCATCTATGGCCCATGACGCACCACAATTGCCTCGGCACCGGTTTTTGATAGGACCATTTTGCCATGCACAGTATAGTTTAACAGTTTACAAACTTAGCCATTTCGGATGTGCTTCCGCCCTTGGTCCGAAAGCCAATGATCATGCCCTTTTAGACTTCAAATAAACGTTACGGAGATGATAGCTAAACTCCAGTAGCTCGGTACGGGCTTTTGTTGAAGTTTCGAGAACATACGTTCACTGAGGAGTCAAGCAGTATATTGATTCCTCCTACGTATATCCCGCGAAGAGACCATGAGGATAAAATCAGAGAGATTAGAACCCACACAGAGGCATACCGACAATCCTTCTTTCCACGAACAATACGAGACTGGAATAGAAGGGAGAACCGATAGAGGTACTCAAGGTACCCTCCCCCACACACCGTCAGGTGGCTTGCGGAGTATGGATGTAGATGTAGATGTAGAAACTGCTTCGTTTCCGCAATACGACAACAAATGCAATGTTTTCTGCTTCCCCTCTGTTCAAATGTGTGTCAAATCTTAAACTTAACTGCTAAGGTCATCAGTCCCTAAGCTTACACACTCCTTAACCTAAATTATCCTAATGACAAACACACACACCCATGCCCGAGGGAGAACTCGAACCTCCGCCGGGACCAGCCGCACAGTCCATGACTGCAGCGCCCTAAACCGCTCGGCTAATCCCGCGCGGCTGCTTCCCCTCTACACGCTTTGCATGCCCTCCACGGCCAGTGTTGCCATCTGCCGCCTGTAAGTGGTTATCGCACGGTGACGTCGAAAGTAGGCGGTGGTCAGAATAATGTGGCTGGACCGTGTAATTTCTTAGTTTGAACACTGTTATATATCCAGTATGTCCTTAATGTTGTTCTGTTATCCTTCCGAAACTCCATTCAGAAAATATTTCTCTATTTCACGAATGTCTTAATTTCTGAATTTCTGTGATGTCGTTGTGGTCACTGCGGGAACAGCTCATCATAGCTCGTTGTGCTGCTCTTACATTACATTCTGTGAATCCATACAGAATGTCCCCCTCCTGTAGATGATGCTGTCTATGACTGTTAACGTACAACTGACAACGCCGGGAGAACGAACTAGAGACAGAATCAAGATGTATTGAGCGTAAACTCGAAGGCGAATAGGCGTTTAGTGTCATCAACAGCAAGTACCATGAATGAATGGAACAAGTTTGTTTCCAAACAAGACACATGGCGCATGCCTTGGACATTTGTACTGACCTGCAATTATTTTCAGTGCAGTACATATACAAATAAAAATGGGGGAAGAAAACAACCCAAGTGAAATTATTCTGTAAAGAATTGCCAGAGAAACCGGAGACCACTACATCAAAATAGTGAGAAAATATCCCTGAACAACCTCTGAAATTTTATCCATGGAGTTTGGCTTCAGGACGACAACTGTACCTCTAGAGATCCTGTCAATGCTGAAACTCTCAAAGGACATCGACAGCGATTGCATCGATGTTTTCTGTAACGTTGAACAGTCTAAAAGTGAATGAGGGCACTTACGTGCTGATTTATTGGTGTGATTAGCTGCTTTGATACAGGTTTCATCTGTCATGCTTGCGGCGAAAATACATCAAGTCTTGAATTAGAAAAAAAGTTTTTCGGGCATCCTGTCATACGAAATTGCAATGTACCAAGTGGAACGTGTCAGGGAAGATGTCTGTGAATAATTTGTTATCAAGCAGAAGGACCGCTTGAGGGCATCTAGGATCGACTGTTTTGAAGATTCAGAGAACAATAGGGTATAAAATTTGTAGGATACAGCACAATACAGCACTAATTACAGGGGACATTTCTCACAATAGCTATGACTGTGGTACGAGTAATAATCGTAGAAGAACTATCGTGAGCATTGCATCAAATCAGTCGAACAGTAGTTTTAAAAAAAAAAAAAAAGCATTTCCACCTACTGTGTAGATAAGCGAGTGGAGCACTAGACGTCTCAGAGAGGCTGTCCTCTCCCTGTGCTGGGTTCATACACTCAGTTTGAGTGATCCGGATGTGGGGTGCCGGTCTGTGTGGCGTGTTGCGTGGTGTGATCGAGGTGCCCTCTGCCCCACAGCCGCTCCACTCCGTGTTATCTCCAGAGGGTCGTAACCCGACGGCAGCTGCACAGCACGGCGTTTGCTCAAGGCCAGTGGCAGCGGGTCAGATGAAGGGCTGATCTCTGCCGCACGTCTCCGCCAATTGCGGTCAATGCCCTTCTGGCTTTTACAGAAGCCGCTACACAACGATTTCAGAAGCACGTGATAAAGTGCGCCTAATTTTGACCTGCCACATTCTCTACAGTGATTTAAAGTTTTGACTGAATATCAGAACATATCACTAACCAAACTATAATACATAAACGTAATTACCAGTTCTTCCCATACAAGTTTTTATAATTTCTAATCAACAGTCTTCTGGTGTTCCTCGTATTTCTAAGTACATACATCTTCGCGTATTATAAATGTATATAAAGGAGTGATCAGGGAGTTTCCGTTTGAGAGTCTTCCTGCAGTGTACATGCAACGTAGTGCGACTTCGGGTGCATAAACACGTAAGTGTAGGCAAGCCATTAGTGTAGCATTCTTCTTTCCGACCTGCGTACAATAAATATGGAAAAGTGAACTGTTGTTGTGGTCTTCAGTCCGAAGACGGGTTCGATGCAGTTCTCCATGTTACTCCATCCTGTACAAGCCTCTTCATCTCCGAGTAACTACTGCAACCTGAATCTTAATCTGCTCACTGTACTCATCTCTTGGTCTCCTTCTAACATTTTTACCCTGCACACTTCCTTCTAGTACGCTAAAGTGATGATCCCTTGATGCCCCAGATTGTTTCCTACCAATCAATTCCTTCTTCTAGTCAGACTGTGAAACAAATTTCTCTTCTGCACAGTTCCATTCAGTACTTCCTCATTAGCTATATGATGTACCCAACTAATCTTTAGCATTCTAATAGTAGCACCACATATCAAAAGCTTGTATTCTCTTCTTGTCTAAACAGTTTATCGTCCATGTTCCACTTCCATACATAGCTACACTCGATACAAATATCTTCAGAAAAGACTTCCAGACACTTACATCTCTTCTCTTCTTCAGAAACGCTTTTCTTGCCATTGCCAGTCTACTTTTTATATCCTCCGTACTTCGACCATCATCAGTTACTTTGCTGCCCAAGTTGCAAAACTACTGTGCTACTTTAAGTGTCTCATTTTCTAATCTAATTTCCTCAGCATCACCCGACTTAATTCAACTACATTCCATTATCCTCGTTTTGCTTCTGTTGGTGTTCATCTTACATCCTCCTTTCAAGACACTGTCCATTCCGTTCAACTGCTCTTCCTAGTCCTTTGCTGTCTCTGACAGAATTACAATGTTATCGGCAAACGTAAAAGTTTTAATTTCTTCTCCCTGGACTTTAATTCCTACTCGAATGTTTTCTTTTGTTTCTCTTGCTGCTTGCTCAATGTACAGATCGAATAACATCGGGAAAGGCTACAACGGTGTATCCATCCCTTCTCAAACGCTGCTTCCCTTTCATGCCCCTCTACTCTTATAACTGCCATATGGTTCCTTTACAAATTGTAAATGGCCTTTGGCTCCCTGTATTTTACCCCCGCCACCGTTAGAATTTGAAAGAGCGTATTCAGTAAACATTTTCAAAAGCCTTCTGCAAGTCTACAAGTGCTATAAATGCAGATTTGCCTTTCCTTCACGTGTCTTCTATGAGTTGTAGGATCAGTATTGCCTGGCTTGTTCCTTCATTTCTCCGGAAGCCAAACTGATCTTCCTGGACTTTAGCTTCAACCGACTTTTCCATTCTAATGTAAATAATTCGTGTTAGTATTTTGCAACGGTGACATATTAAAATTGTTAGTTCGGTAATTTTCACATCTGTCAGCATCTGCTTTCTTTGGAATAGGAATTATTATATTCTTCTTGAAGTCTCAGGGTCTTTCGCCTGTCTCATACATCTTCCTCACCAGATGAAAGAGCTCTATAATGACTTACTAATCAGTAGTTCTAACGGACTGTTGTCTACTCCCGGGGTCTTGTTTCAACTTAGGTCTTTCAGTGCTCTGTAAATTCGTCATGCAGCATCGTGTCTCCCATCTTATTTTCATCTACGTTCTCTTCCATTTACATAATACTGCACCCAAGTACATCTCCCTTGTGTAGACCCTCTATACACACCTTCCACCTTTCTGTTTTCCCTTCTTTGCTCAGGACTGGTTTTCCAACTGAGCTCTTGATATTCATACAAGTAGTTCTCTTTTCTCCAAAGATCTCTTCAGCTTTCGTGTAGGCGGCATCTATCTTTCCCCTAGTGATACTTGCTTCTAAATTCTTACATTTGTTCTCTAGCCATTCCTGCTTATCCATATTGCACTTCCTGTCAGTCTCATTTTTAGACGTTCCTATTTCCTCTCGCCTGCTTCATTAATGGAATTTTCATATTTTCTCCTTTCATTAACTGACTTCAGTATCTCTTGTGTTACCCAAGGATTTCTGCTAGTCCTCGTCCATTTACGTGCTTGATCCTCTGCTGCCTTCACCATTTCATTTCTCAAAACTACCCATTTTTCTTCTATTGTATTCCTTTGCCCTGTTCTTGTCAGTCGTTCCCTGCTCCCCTTCTGAAACTCTCGACAACCTCAGGTTTTTTCAGTTTATATGGGCCCCATCGCCTTAACTTTCCAGCTTTTTTCAGTTTCTTCAATTTTAACCTGCAGTTCATAACCAATAAATTGTGGTCAGTGTGGACATCTGCCCCTGGTAATGTCCTACAGATTAAAATCTGGTTTCGAAATCTCTGTCTTCCTATCATATAATCAATCTGAAATCTTCCGGTGTCTCCAGATCGCTTCCACGTTTACAACCTTCTTTCATGGTTCTTAAACCAAGTATTCGCCATGAATAAATTACGCTCTCTGGAAAGTTCTACCAGGAGGGATGATGACGTTATTACTAAACGCATCAAAATAGGACTAACGCGCTGTTATTATTTTCTTTGCTGGAATAGGACACACATTGTTAGACATCTGTCGAAGAATGAAGAACTTGTATTTGCCAGCATCTCTGTCGAAAACTATTTTTGTGGGATGATGCGCCAAGTTCCGTGCTGCAGATAGTCACCCTCTTCTTTGATACCAGGACCCACTCCTTATTGATTTCAAGCAGCCTTGTGTCTCCGTCGCGGGGAAACGGTATTGCGCAACACAGGAGAAATTACGGTGTGCAATTCAGGCGAAGCCTCCGGGAAAACTGCGAAAATAGGTGTTGCTGCTTCATGATAGCTAACGTTCCCATATAGCACACGTCGTAATGCAGAAATTACGCCAATACAACTGAGAGACAGTCGAGTGACCACCGTGTAGTCCTGATCTCTCCCCATGCTGTTAAGAGGCCTACGGACCATTGAAAAAGGCCTGAAGGGTCGACGGATCCTGTCGGACGAGGTGTGTACCTGGCAGTTACGGACTCCGACACGTAGCAGGACACAGTGTTTTATCAAACACTCCGACAACATCATGGCAAATTAAAACTGTGTGCTGGACCGAGACTCGAACTCGGGATCTTTGCCTTTCGCGGGCAAGTGCCATACCAAGCACGACTCACGCCCCGTCCTCACAGCTTTACTTCTGCCAGTACCTTGGTAGAGAGCACTTGCCTGCGAAATGCAAAGGTCCCGTGTTCGAGTCTCGGTCCAGCACACAGTTTTAATCTGCCAGGAAGTTTGATAACAGCGCACACTCCGCTGCAGAGTGAAAATCTCACTCCTACAACGGTTTGTCGGCATTTGCCGCAGGAAACAGAACGTAACCTGCTTCTACTGGAACATGACCGAAGCTAACCAGTACTTTCACATTTCATTAGCAAATCAGTACTTTCAGATTTCATTAGCACGTATGTAAGTCATGTGACAGCGGAGAAAACAATTCAGAAACTCTCCCACTTCCCGACGCATACCGCATAGCATCTCACTCTACACGTTTCGTTGCACTTGACTGAACTCACTATACGAACCGTGCAATCACTATTACAGAAACTGAATACAGAATTTCAGTGGGACTGCGCAACACTGATCTCAGTGTACGGATAGCAGTGCCAAGCATAGGGAATAAACTTTCGTTGACTAAATCTCCAAATGTTTTGCACGCATGGCAAACGTTAGTATCGCATTAGGAACAGCACGTCACGCTGGAAGGCTCGCAAAGCGATCCCAAAATGATTTTACTATCCGCGGTGCCTAAACCTGGGAGCAACACACACACAAACTGGTGCAAAACGTGAGACCGAAAAACGCTAATAGCTATTCCTACACGCAGTTCGCACACCAGTCACACACAACACGTATTTCCCAGTCACTGACCATGCATTGTTTGCTAAAATACTCAAAACACAGCCAACACGTTTCAGAACATGAAATGTATTCGCAGTTGCGAATATGGACTACGATGAAAATATGTGCCGGACTGGAATCGTAGCCGGATTTTCCGTTTATCGCAAAAGGTCGCCTTAGCATTTGGCATAATAATTCGGAATAACACTGACACTGCAGTATCGCATTTCACAATACGTGGTTCATGACAGATTAGGAACAAAAACACACATACTCTCACCGCGAAACCGTGGAGCCGTCAACTTGCCGATTCCTAAAAGGAACATCTCTTTCTGCAGTTGGCTGAAAACAATAATTTTATGCGATGCTTCCAACATTTGACAAATGAGTAAGCGCGATGAAACAACTAGGCAAAATACTTCAAGTACTTCAGCTACTAGGAAGAATACTAAACAGTATGCAACTCCACTGTACTGCCCACAATGGCGCGGTGGGAAGCCAGTCGCGCAATACACAAATACGTGACTCCACGCCTCGGCAATACAACGAGGAAAACGTATCACCATATCCGCCGGAGGTGGCTCATACTGGTACCTAGTTCCATTTCCTGCAGGTTCCGAGAAAGAAGTAGTCCTTCCTGGCCGCTGCAAACTCCTACTGGCAAGGAACTAAACATCTATGGTCCACAGCACGCTAACACGACAGTACTGGCGAGCCCCTGCAACACAGCTACTACTGGTAACCCCAGATGCTCGACCCGCCGAACAACAGGCAATCGCAGGGAAACCGTACTGTACACAGCATGCAAACCAGCCACACACACACACCCTACACTGTGAGCCAATCTATGACCGATCGCCCACTAATGTATATCGACCTTGAACTGTTACAGGGACGCAGCAAACGCAGCAAGCCCAAAACGAGCTTCCGCAACGACAAAGGTAACGATGCACGATACCTCGCACTAACATAACCACACCTTGCATGCACTGTAGCAGTTGGCAAGCCGCTACTGCACTTACTACCCTCCCAAATGTCGCAGAGGTTGTTTTTTTTCCTTCGCGCTTGCCTTTGTCACTTTTCTTCCTCTGCCCTTACAACCGCTACTCTTCGATCGCATTCGTCCACTTTCTATCTCCTGATGGACCATGTTAATGAGTAATTTTACCCAGACGCATGGATAACATCACAGCCCGCATCCTGTGACTCCTGATTCAAAAACTAATATGTTATACGGAGGTGACAGTAGAATCTTTGGTTTGGTCACCACGTTGGTGTTGGCGTGGAGGGGCCCCATCCTTTGGTTTGCGAACTCCAGGTCGTGACAACAGCCGCCAGGGAGCGTCACTTTCACAGACAGTGATACAGAGAGTAGATGGCGGGATTCTTAAAAAGCACGGAAAGTACCGGGTGATCAAAAACTCAGTATAAATTTGGAAAGTTAATAAACCACGGCATAATGTAGATAGAGAGGTAAAAATTGACACACATGCTTGGAATGACATGGGGTTTTATTAGAACAAACACCCCATATTGCTAGACGTGTGAAAGATATCTTGCGCGCGTCGTTTGGTGATGATCGCGTGCTCAGCCACCACTTTCGTCATTCTTGGCCTCCCAGGTCCCCAGACCTCAGTCCGTGCGATTATTGGCTTTGGGGTTACCTGAAGTCGCAAGTTTATCGTGATCGACCGACATCTCTAGGGATGCTGAAAGACAACATCTGACGCCAATGCCTCACCATAACTCAGGACATGCTTTACAGTGCTGTTCACAACATTATTCCTCGACTACAGCTATTATTGAGGAATGATGGTGGACATATTGAGCATTTCCTTTGCTTTGTCTTACTTTGTTATGCTAATTATTGCTATTCTGATCAGATGAAGCGCCATCTGTCGGACATTTTTTGAACGCTTGTATTTTTTTTGGTTCTAATAAAACCCCATGTCATTCCAAGCATGTTTGTCAATTTGTACCTCTCTATCTACATTATTCCGTGATTTATTCAGTTTTCAAATTTATACTGACTTTTTGATCACTCGGTAAGACTACACCGCTCAGGTTGTTCTCATTAGAATCCACTTCAAACCTACGCCGGCAACGATAGTTCAGGTATACAAGCCCATGTCACAAGCGAAAGATAAAGAGATAGAGAAACTATACTAGAATATTGAATGGCTAATTAAATATATAAGGAGAGATGGTGATCTAATAATCACGGGGGATTGGAAAGCGGTTGAAAGAGGAAGTAGATAAAAGGGTTACGGGAAAATACGGGCATGATAGTAGGAATGAGAGGGGAGAAAAGCTAATTAAGTTCTGCAATAAAACTCAGCCAGAGAATATTCTGTTCAGGAAGCACAAGGGGAGGCCTAGAGACACGTTAAAATTACAGGTGGATTACATCATGTTCAGACACAGATTCCGAAATCAGATATTGGATTATGAGGTGACCGCGGTGGGCCTCACATTTAAACACGTGCATAGCCAGATACACCGCCGCGTTTCCTACAGCCGTCACAGCCGTACGAGGGCGCTGCCACGAACGATTACGCCGCTGCCAATGAGAGGCAAGCATCCCCTCTGCGGAGCCTCAGCGGCGGGTGCAGTTAACTTCGAACACTCGTGCACTGACCCCTTTCTGTGTGTTTACCAGTTGAATAACAATTACAGACCTGCGCAGTAGCCACAGCTCGACGTCTTCTGAATAGACATTTTATTGAAGAGTGACAGATTCATAAATCTTTTGTATCTGTACGTACTTCTACATTCAAACCTACTTTTAGCAACTGACACTGCAAACACAGCAACAAAGTTACGTATTATTTTCACTATTTGATATTAGACCTAGGATAAGTTAATATCTGAATTCTCTGTTCATGAACAGCATCTATTTCTCGCTTCTGTATTCACTAAACAACCACGTAGCGTGCAAAGGAAGTCATAACACCCAGGAGAAAATTCTGACTCATATCACAGTTTAGTAATAAAGAGTAGCAGACTGAAGTTTAAGAGAATCGTACGGAAGAATCAGTGTGGAAGAAGTGGGATGCAGAAGTACTGAGGAAGGATTAAACGTGTTTGTAGTTCGCTAAAGATGTATGTACCGAGATAAGGAAGAATATAGTAGTAAGTTCAGTTGAAGAGGAGTGAACTTCTCTGAAATGAGCAGTCACAGAAGTTGGAGAGGAAAAATGTAGGTACAAGGGAGGTAACTGCGAAGAAACCTTGGTTAACGGAAGACATACTGCACCTGAACGACGAGAGATGGAAGTACAAAATGTTCTGAGAAAGACAGGGCTACTTAGGAATGAAGTTGGAACTTCAGGAAAGCCAAGGTGAAATGGCTGTAGGAAATATTAGAAAAAACAGAAAAATAAATGATCGTCTGAAGGACTGAGCATACAGAAAAGTCAAAACAAAATAAAAACAAGGGCGGCAACTGTAAGAGTGCATGAGAAGTCCACTGTTAAACGCAAAGGAGAAAGCGGATAGGTGCAAACAGTAGATTGAAAGCCTGTACAAAGGATAGCGATTGTCTGAGGACGTGATGGAAAAAATTGGAGTAGATATGGATAATGTAGAGGATTCATAATAAGAGTGAGAATTTAACAGAGCTTCGAAAGGCTTAAGATCAGATAAGGCAGAATGGATACATAATGTTTCATTGGAATTTCTAAAACCATTGGTGGAAGTGTCAACCTAACCGCTATTCACGTAAGTGTGTATAATCTTTGAGACTGGTGACATATCATAAGACTTTCGGAAAAACATCATCCATACAGTACAAACATAGCAAGAGCTGATACAGGGTGTTTAAAAAATGACCGGTATATTTGAAACGGCAATAAAAACTAAACGAGCAGCGATAGAAATACACCGTTTGTTGCAATATGCTTGGGACAACAGTACATTTTCAGGCAGACAAACTTTCGAAATTACAGTAGTTACAATTTTCAACAACAGATGGCGCTGCAAGTGATGTGAAAGATATAGAAGACAACGCAGTCTGTGGGTGCACCATTCTGTACGTCGTCTTTCTGCTGTAAGCGTGTGCTGTTGACAACGTGCAAGTGTGCTGCGGACAACGTGGTTTATTCCTTAGAACAGAGGATTTTTCTGGTGTTAGAATTCCACCGCCTAGAACACAGTGTTGTTGCAACAAGACGAAGTTTTCAACGGAGGTTTAATGTAACCAAAGGACCGAAAAATACAATAAAGGATCTGTTTGAAAAATTTCAACGGACTGGGAACGTGACGGATGAACGTGCTGGAAAGGTAGGGCGACCGCGTACGGCAACCACAGAGGGCAACACGCAGCTAGTGCAGCAGGTGATCCAACAGCGGCCTCGGGTTTCCGTTCGCCGTGTTGCAGCTGCGGTCCAAATGACGCCAACGTCCACGTATCGTCTCATGCGCCAGATTTTAAACCTCTATCCATACAAAATTCAAACGCGGCAACCCCTCAGCGCCGCTACCATTGCTGCACGAGAAACATTCACTAACAATATAGTGCACAGGATTGATGACGGCGATATGCATGTGGGCAGCATTTGGTTTACTGACGAAGCTTATTTTTACCTGGACGGCTTCGTCAATAAACAGAACTGGCGCATATGGGGAACCGAAAAGCCCCATGTTGCAGTCCCATCGTCCCTGCATCCTCAAAAAGTATTGGTCTGGGCCGCCATTTCTTCCAAAGGAATCGTTGGCCCATTTTTCAGATCCGAAACGATTATTGCATCACGCTATCTGGTCATTCTTCGTGAATTTGTGGCGGTACAAACTGCCTTAGACGACACTGCGAACACCTCGTGGTTTATGCAAGATGGTGCCCGGCCACATCGCACGGCCGACGTCTTTAATATCCTGAATGAATATTTCGATGATCGTGTGATTGCTTTGGGCTATCCGAAACATACAGGATGCGGCGTGGATTGGCCTCCCTATTCGCCAGACATGAACCCCTCTGACTTCTTTCTGTGGGGACACTTGAAAGACCAGGTGTACCGCCAGAATCCAGAAACAAATGAACAGCTGAAGCAGTACATCTCATCTGCATGTGAAGCCATTCCGCCAGACACGTTGTCAAAGCTTTCGGGTAATTTCATTCAGAGACTACGCCATATTATTGCTACGCATGGTGGATATGTGGAAAATATCGTACTATAGAGTTTCCCAGACCGCAGCGCCATCTGTTGTTGAAATTTCGTAAGTTTGTCTGCCTGAAAATGTACTGTTGTCCCAAGCATATTGCAACAAACGGTGTATTTCTATCGCTGCTCGTTTAGTTTTTATTGGCATTTCAAATATACCGGTCATTTCTGAAACACCCTGTATGTGCGAGAGGTATTGTACTAACAGCCTAATAGCTCATTTATCCAAGTTGCTGATAAGACTGATATACAGAAGAATGGAAAAGAAAATAGAGAATCCGTTAGATGTCGATTAGTTTGGCTTTGGGAAATGTAAAGGCACCGAGAGGGAACTCTGACATTGCGCTTGATCATAGAAGCAAGACTGAGGAAAAATCAAGACACGTTCATAGGATTTGTCGACCTGGAAAAATCGTTCGACAATGTATAATGGTGCAAGATTTGGGGAAAATAGGGATAAGATATAGGGAGAGACGGGTAATATATAACATGTACAAGAAACAAAAAGAACAGTAAGACTGAAACACCAAGAACAAAGTGGTCCGGTTAAAAAGAGTGTCACACAGGGATACAACCTTTTACCTCTGCAGTTCAATCTATACATCGAGGAAGCGATGACAGAAACGAAAGAAAGATTCAAGGGTGTGATTAAAATTCAGGATGTAACGATATCAATGACAAGATTCGCTACTCACATTGATATCCTCAGTGAACGTAAAGAATAATTACAGGATTTGTTGAATGCAGTGAACAGTCTACTGACTACAGAACATAGATTGAGAGAAAATCGAAGAAATATGGAAGTAATGAGAAGCACAATATGTGAGAACAGCGTCAAACATATCAGAATTAGAGGTTCACGAAGTGGATGTAATTAAGGAATTCTTCTACCTAGGCAGCAAAATAATCCATGATGGACGGAGCATAAGGACATAAGAACCAGCACTGCCCGAAATGGAATTATTGGCCAAGAGAAGTCTACTAGTACCAAATATAGGCCTCAATTTGAGAAGAAATTTCTGAGAATATACGTTTAGAGAACAATAATGTTTCGTAGTGAATCATGTACTATGGAAAAACCGGAACAGAAGAGAACTGAAGCAATAAGTTGTGGTGCTACAGAAGAATACTGAAAATTAAGTGTACTGATAACGTAAAGATTGAAGAGGTTCTCCGAAAAATCGGCGAAAAAAGGAACATGTTGGAAACGCTGACAGGGACAGAATGATGGGACATCTATTAAGACATCAGGGAATAACTTTCATGAAACTAGACGAAGCTGTAGAGGCTAAAAACTATAGAGGAAGACAAAGGATGGAACACTCGGCAAATAATTGAGGACGCAAGTGCAAGAGCTACTCTAAGATGAAGATGCTGGCACAGGAGAGGAATTCGTGGCAGGCCATATCAAAACAGTCAAAATACCAATGACTAAAAAAAATTACAGTAATAAAAATTAAGTAAGGTAATGTACAGTATCTTCCTTCTTAAAAACCGACGCGTTAGGTACATTAAGGTAGAAAGATAAACAATGTAAGTGAACGTAGCACTATTTTCGTGACATTTTAGTTTTACGTCGCATGTAATAGTAGATGCTGGCCGAGTCCACGTTCATAATCATGTACTCTTCTTAAACACAGCAGTCACAATAGAAACTCTGGATAAAATTATCGAAACTATGAAGGTAAATATGCAAAATATCAAAATTACAGAGATGTAAAAATATAAAATATGAAACTAGAGGCGAATGCGTGTAATGACTAGGAGTATTTTTATTTTATCCTGCATACAAGGATCGTACCGCCCTGTCGAAACGTATTCCAAAAACATCACTTCTGTATCACCTGTTATCCACAATTAACAAAAATAAAATGAAGTAAGATGCTATGCAGATTGCACATTTAATCTTAAGGCAGAACCATTATTTGCAATAAAGTAAAATGATAAACAATATAACCACTGCACAATTTCCGTGACACCTTACTCTGACACCGTATGTCGTAATAAGTACAGGTGAAGTGAACAACCACGCTGTTGCTACGGTCGCAGGTACGAATCCTGTCTCGGGCATGGATGTGTGTGATGTCCTTAGGTTAGTTAGATTTAAGTACTTCTAAGTCTAGAGGACTGATGACCTTAGATGTTAAGTCCCATAGTACTCAGAGCCATTTGAACCATTTGAAGTGAATAATCATTCTCATGTACGCGTCTTTAAAGTAGCAGTGAAGAGAAAACGTCTTCATAAAAGAGTCTATAAAATATATAAAACATAAAAAACCTTAAGGGCATGAAACTGGATCTTCTGCCCTTAACAAATACCGGTCTTATTTATTTATCTTGTTTCTTGTGCATATCGTATATTGGTCATCTTACCGTATACATTGGAGCTGTTTTCTTGAGAATTTAGAATACTTTGGACCATTTTACATTGCCGAACTTCATATCTAAGTCGACAAATCCTATAATCCTGTCTTGAGTCGCACGTGGTAGCCGCACGGTCACAGGCGTCTTGTCACGGTTCGCGCGGCTTCCCCCGTCGGGGGTTCAAATCCTTCCTCGGGCCTAGTTGTGTGTGTTGTCCTTAGCGTAAGTTAGTTTAAGTTAGATTAAGTAGTGTGTAAGCTTAGGGACCGATGATCTCAGCAGTTTGGTCCCATAAGACCTTACCACAATTTAATTAAACCTGTCTGATTCCATATTCGAATTAACCTTAATTGTTTTATTCTTTTTGAAATGACTGATATGAAAATGTATATTGAATGAGCCGTTTTTTAACGGCGAAAAAGCGCTATGGGAATAGTAATAGGTAGGTGTTGAGTTCTATAAAATTTGAAAATTTATCAATTTTTTAATAAAGCGTTTCACAACAGAATTTCGCTCTCTTGCGCATGCTATATAAGCAAATACCTTACTACAATTCATGAAGTAGAGACGCCAGCAGCTTTTGCTATTTATAGCAGCATCAAGTTTTAATAATAGCTGTACGACGCAGCCATGGACGTAACAACTGTCTTGGGGACTACGGGATAAGTCTGTACTAAAAGCGAGGTGCCCTCCTGCATGGCCACCCCATTCTCACCTCATCAAAATGCCACCCACAAATCGTCCCTCAGCCCTGTAACGTGATGACACCAACAAATTTGTAGATGTTCTCAATTCTTTCGAAAAATGGGGCTGATTTCTGACTAGCATCTTAGCCTCTGCAGATCCTTTAATCACTAGATTCAGATTTTGACTTTTTTTTTTGCACACCATTGTAAAGGCTACACATGATGAATGCTCTTTCATAAGCTTGACCAAAATGCTTGCTTATATCTTGTCCATTTCGTACTATAGCTTCAGTTAACTAGTGTTCTACAGCGATCGTTGACCTGAGTAAATGGGATAACTGATTCTGATGTCTGAATCTCAGAATGATTTTCAAAATAATCGTCGATTATTTGAAAATAGCTACAGACTTCTCTCTTTGAACATAGCGAAAGACTTGTCTTGTCTGATTTTTGCACTTTCCCTCTCTATTTTAATTTCCCCTTATTTCTTTCCTTATTCTTTGGGGATAACACCTCAGTTACTTTAATTGTAACACCTCAGTTTCTTTACTTGTACGGTGGTTATTTTCCTCATACCTTCTTAGAGAAAACAACACAAATCACGACGTGACTCAGTTTTCAACAGTACAAGGGTCTCTCCAGCGTCCCATGCCGCTCACTAGCAACAGACTGAGACGAGTCGAATGAGCAAGACGAATGCTTCCGTCCCCATTCAGCAAAATCTTAAGACAACCGTGGAACACGGTAATAGCACGGATCAACGATAGCGGCCAGCAGGTAAGCCACCAGACAGCATTTGATTTCTGCCAATCCTTGACACCCAAAAATCAGACGACAAATCGGTTGCAGCTGTCTATGTACGCATCTTCGGGTCTAGTGAAGCAAGGGATACAACCCGTCGGCTTAGACCAATGACGTCAGAATTGGTCAGAGAGCATTTATTACACACATGAAAGAGCTGACGAGAGTGTTCAGAAACAAAGGAATACGAGAGAGGAAAAATACAGTTGACATATATCAAGACAAGTAGTATTTTCACGTTATGGGTATCGCGTGTTGGTATCATATTATTTCTGTGGAAAATGAGGGGAAAAATTGATGGAAATATTGGTAGCATAGCATACCTCACGTCACGTATATATGGGTTGTATCTCGAACCTCATTCGAACTGTATTGGTTAACTGCAGTACGGGATACAAGTTTAGCGTACGTCGATTTCTTCGTTATCGTTAGCATTAATATCCTGTTGTTCAGTTGAACTATACAGGTCAACTAAAGCACGGGATACAAATTTTACATGTGTTGTTTCTTTCGCCTACGCTACCAGTAATTGTCTGTTCTTAAGCAGATAGCAGCAATACCGATGGCAGAAGGAGCTACGTACGTATTGGTATCCCATACTTCCGTTGACCTATATACATGTACACTGCTAACGAAAACGTGGAAATGGACGTACGTTACATTTGAAACCTGTACCTCAGTTGAACTATGCGAAGAGACAATAAGAACACATATATACAATTTTTATCCCGTACTTCACTATGGGGTACAGTTTCTTTTTTCGCCTTCGATGCTAATAGTTCGACTAGAAGTTATAGTTTTGATCACAGCAGTGACAATAATATCCCATTCTTCAGTTGAGCTATATAGCTATACACAATATCTCTATCCTGTTCTCCAGTTGACATATGTAGGTAACTCTCATCAGTGTTACATGTGTCGTTCTTTCGAATAGGTAGTGTCAGTGTGAAGGTCATCTGAAGGACGGGATACAGATTTTAGTCGTCAGGTGTTTCGCCTTCAATATTGCTAGTACAAATTTGAAAAAATCGTTGTGATGCTAGTGCTGGGAAACGAAAGAAGAACAACAGCTGTGAAATTTCTATTACGTACTGGAGTACACCAAAACATACGTAATGGTGTAATACATCAAAGAAATACGTCAAAATAGTTAAATGCAGTAAAAGAAAAATAATTGAAAACTGAGCTTACCACGTGGGAACTTCTTAAAAGAACCGAAGCTCGCCTAGAAAGACATTAACAAAAATCACATACCTACATACAAAACAAACAAAACCTTACGAAAACACACACACACACACACACACACACACACACACACACACACACATACACGCACAGACACACACATTCACCCCTCACTCCCCATCCTAATGTGAAGCTAGCTAACATATTTCGGACGGTACATTTGCCCAACTCGTTTAACAAAACATTTAAACGGGCAGTACGTTTGGGGAATACTACGCATCGATGACTATTTCTCTAAGTGACATGGAAGTGTGGAAATGTGGCGTTTCCCTTTCCCTACAAGAGATTTCCCCGCTGACCAATAACCCTCTAAGATACTTGTGCAAGCCTCTGTGGATAATGATCTGAAGTTAATATTGTGATTACCTACGAGATGATAATAACCCCTTTTCCCTAAATCGCTATATTAAGAGAAACCATCTGAAATTACAATGGAACCCTCTGCAATGTGGCCTTCAATTAAGCTGGCCAAAACTTCCTTCCTTCGATTGGGTACTACTTTAAACACTACATGGTCACACTCTTGACCTGAAACTACACCCCCCCCCCCCCGAAACCCATAATCCCACCGGTGGTTCCCCCCTATTGTACTTCCTTTAGCCAAACTGCGAGTCGTCATTTCGACCGTAACACCCGGCTCCACCAACGGCCCCCCATATTTCATGTATTCCCCACAAACTTCCCTTAAAAAGAGTACCAATCTACCACTGTACGCTTACTCATACAACATTCATGGACACACAGCCACACAGGATTTCTCAAACACCAACAGTACGTGATTTTAATAATGTCTCTCAAGGCGAGCTTAGATTTTTCGAACCACGTCCCCCGTCTAATGGACCGCCATAACCGATATTTGCTGCAGCGCCATACGAATAAGTCGTGAGTACGGCAACGAGATACACTTGTGAGGAGCATATGTTCGCCGCCCACACATCGAACATACTGGGCAAAGAGACCACACATTTTTAAAAAACAAATAGTCACCAACATGTCTACGCCCATAGCCACTCTCAAAACATCCAGGTTCAACGGAACAGATAAATCCATACCTACAAACAAAAATGAGATACTAAAAATTGTCCTAAAATAGGAGACTAATATTCCAAATTACCTCAGTATCACTAAGAATGAAATTTAAGTACCGAATGAACTGCAAACAACCAATTATTTACATAAATGCACAACGAAGAATATTTTGAGCAATATATAGCGATCTCTTTTAAAATCACAGTCAGTTATTTTAATGTACAATGACAGCGCTTATCTGGAACACAGAACTGTTTGATTATCTATGGTTGAAAGTGAAGAAATTATTATCTGTGAGTAATGTATGCCGTCATTGGTCAAAACCGACGGGTTGTATCCCTTGATTCACTAGCTCTCAGAATGATTTTCAAAATAATTTTTGATTATTTGAACATAGCTACAGACTTGCTCTTGGAACATAGCGAAAGATTTGTCTTGTCTGATCAGTTTCACTAATTTTTCCACTGTTCCTCTCTATTTTAATTTTCCCTTATTTCTTTCCTTATTCTTTGGAGATAACACCTCAGTTACTTCCCGCTCAACAGTTTCTTTAATTGTACGGTGGTTATTTTCCTCATAACTTCTTAGAGAAAACAACACAAATCACGACGTGACGCAGTTTTCAACAATACAGGGGTCTCTCCAGCGTCCCATGCCGTTGACTAGCAACAGACTGAGACGCGTCGAATGGCGAGCAAGACGAATGCTTCCGTCCCCATTCAGCAAAATCTTAAGACAACCGTGGAACACGGTAACAGCACGGAGCACCGATAGCAGTCAGCAGGTAAGCCATCAGGCAGCATTTGACATTTGATTTCTGCCAATTCTTGACACCCGAAAATCAGACGTCAAATCGGTTGTAGCTGTCTATGGACGCATGTTCCCACAAGCATGTATGTTTAATGACAGTGGAGACTTTCGACACTGATTTATTTTATTTTACAGAACAGTCATCCAGACAATTTCTCCTGGTCTCTGGGTTATTTTATGTTGGAGAATCATGCATCTTATAAATCTTATATTTACAGAAAATGGCAATACATGCTCGTACGAAGTTTTCTGCCAAGTTCTTTCTGCATTCCCTCGTCCATATCTTTTTAGAACTTTTTATCGTTGAAACACCTATCCAAAAGTATTATGACAACAAGAAGACTTCCTCTGTATGAGTTGTCTTTCCGCCTCTGCATGTTTTTCGCTCCTGTTCTTTACTTTGAATTTAGTGCATATTGTTGTTGTTGTCGTGGTCTTCAGTCCTGAGACTGGTTTGATGCAGCTCTCCATGCTACTCTATCCTGTGCAAGCTTCTTCATCTCCCAGTACTTGATGCAACCTACATCCTTCTGAATCTGCTTAGTGTATTCATCTCTTGGTCTCCCTCTACGATTTTTACCCTCCATGCTGCCCTCCAATGCTAAATTTTTGATCCCTTGATGCCTCTGAACATGTCCTACCAACCGATCCCTTCTTCTTGTCAAGTTGTGCCACAAACTCCTCTTCTCCCCAATTCTATTCAATACCTCCTCATTAGTTATGTGATCTACCCATCTAATCTTCAGCACTCTTCTGTAGCACCACATTTCGAAAGCTTCTATTCTCTTCTTGTCCAAATATTTATCGTCCATGTTTCA
Source organism: Schistocerca gregaria (assembly GCF_023897955.1). Taxonomy (NCBI): domain Eukaryota; kingdom Metazoa; phylum Arthropoda; class Insecta; order Orthoptera; family Acrididae; genus Schistocerca; species Schistocerca gregaria. The sequence continues at coordinate 692,544,092 of NC_064922.1, read as the reverse complement.
CTATCATACATGGTTACACTCCATACAAATACTTTCAGAAACGATTTTCTGACACTTAAATCTATACTCGATGTTAACAAATTTATCTTCTTCAGAAACGCTTTCCTTGCCATTGCCAATCTACATTTTATATCCTCTCTACTTCGACCATCATCATTTATTTTGCTCCCCAAATAGCAGAACTCCTTTACTACTTTAAGTGTCTCATTTCCTAATCTAATTCCCTCAGCATCACCCGACTTAATTCGACTACATTCCATTATCCTCGTTTTGCTTTTGTTGATGTTCAACTTACATCCTCCTTTTAAGACACTGTCCATTCCATTCAACTGCTCTTCCAAGTCCTTTGCTGTCTCTCACAGAATTACAATGTCATCGGCGAACCTTAAAGTTTTTATTTTTCTCCGTGGATTTTAATACCTACTCCGAATTTTTCTTTTATTTCCTTTACTGCTTGCTCAATATACAGATTGAACAACATCGTGGAGAGGCTACAACCCTGTCTCACTCCCTTCCCAACCACTGCTTCTCTTTCATACTCCTCGACTCTTATAACTGCCATCTGGTTTCTGTACAAATTGTAAATAGCCTTTCGCTCCCTCTATTTCACTCCTGCCACCTTTAGAATTTGAAAGAGAGTATTCCAGTCAACATTGACAAAAGCTTTCTCTAAGTCTACAAATGCTAGAAACGTATGTTACTCTTGTTAGTGCATATTCTGGCAATAACCTTAATGTGGCAGCCAGCACGTATCTCCATGGGAAATTGAGCGAAGCTCTCCATATTTACGCTGATGTATCAAGAATATTGTCTTAAGTAAGGCGTCCTGTTTTGTGTCCAGGAGCGGGAGACTTTGAACAGTGAAAGCTGCCTTTATCAGCTTCTTCTTGTAAGGGGGAAGAAGCAGGGGTTATAAAGGCCGGTAGGTACTCCTTAAACCAGAATGAGGAAAAAATTTTGATCATTTATTATTTTAAAAGATTTCTCAGTGCCATAGAGAACAATAATTTGGCGAAGGACAGCAGTAAACTTGTTATCGACGTGGCTCATGAAGTAACGGAATGCTCTCGAAGAAATAAATGTATTTGTCTACTTTGGATTAAAGCTCACGTTTTGTACAACGAAACTGTAGACCAGTTGGCCAAGGGAGCTGTTGTATCTGGAGCGTTCTTAGACATCCAGATACCTCTCACCAACTTCATACATCAAGTTAAAATGGAAGTCAGGCACCATGGGAAGAGAAATGGGAAACATCATCTGTAAATAAAGGAAAATATTATAGTGGGATATAACGCCAAATATCCAGCTCACCGTAGTTCACCGCCGAGCGGTTTTTACAGTCACGAGGATTCAATCACACCGGCCTTGCTGCTCTTTTCTTTCGTGTCCACAACTTTGAATTTCTGACACCTATGACTGCAGGAACTAAGATGTTGAGGGATGTTAATCATTCAGGTTTCGCCCGCTCGAAGGCCGATCAAGATTGAGAACTATTCCTCTCAGACCTTAGCAAGATTAGTGACTTCACAAACCTCAAAGTATTTTGTTTATTACTTCAGTGTTCAGCTTGTCATTGTTTACACGACAGTGAAGAAGCAATGTTCAGTTATTTTAATGAAATAAGCTCAGGTCTAAGTTTAAGAAATTCCAATTTTTCTTTTAACTTTTAATGACTAAATGGTGTCCTCGTGCTGAAGGTTAAATAAATAAATTTGAAAGATGCATTCGTTCATACAGAGAGCGTACAGCAAGTTGAGTACATCATTGTGGTATATAGAAATATATGGTTTTCACGAACTTGTCGTAAACAATAATGTACTTCTGTAAAAATGTCTAAAGCAAGGTTGACGGATTTAAGTATTAAGCTGAATTTTTGTCGCACAATTGGTTTTCCTTTTAAATCATAGGCATCTAATTAATGCGATCTGAAATTCTTTTTTCGGCTTCCCTATAACTGAATAAAGTGGGTAAGGTAAATGGTCTTCGTGACATTGCAGTTCGTATCCTCAATACCAATACTTTGCGCCCACATTTTCTTGGATCCGTTGTAATTTATCCGTAGAGGTCGCTGGAATTCGAGCTATCGATATGTTGACACCACTCGTTACCAACTTTGGTGATCAACTCATACTTCCGCCATAAATTTGCACACTATAGACGTTCTTGAATAATGCCGTGTTTCATTTCGGTGATACGTAGTTTACTGCAGTGAGTGTCATTTGCATATGACCTCTTACGTTATTGGGTGTCTTGTGATCTGACCAATGTGAAGTTCCATCAGCGACAAGCGATCCACACACGAGCGATGTACAACTGATAGTGTCGCGAGTAGTTATCGCCTGCAGTCAGTCAGACACTAGCGCTTTTAGCAAGCAATTTCAACCAGTGTTTCAGAAGTCATTATGAAGGGGAAGTTCTGCTACCGAAAATTATCTGTTATATTTAACAAAACTGTGTATGTTGACTAATACTCGTAAAAAGCAAGAGTTGAAAAGTATTAAATTTGTTTGAAAACTGTAACGTATCCACTAATAAAGTGTTAAGACACAATCTATGTGCATCTTTCGTAAAAATGCTTATTGATAGAGTCCATAATTTTGGATATATCTTTGATCAGTTCATAATTAGTCTTAAAAACTTCTTCATTTGTTCTTGATTCCACTTTCCTGACTCATCTTTATTGTGTTCCAAATAGTTTTTATGTTGTTGCTGGAATAATTTATTTTCTTTTAGAAAATAGGTTTCGTCATAAAATGCTTTAATCTTATTCGGGGGAGCAGCGATTCGAATTCCTAATGACTACATACATTTAAGTTTTCTGTGAGTTCTGTAAATAGCTTACATTTCTGTAGTCAGTGCTAAGTGAAGCTTGAGGTGATGTAAAGAGCTAACGCCACTAGACCGTGCATCACTGGTAACGAGTTATTTGGAGTGACCGTTGTATTGTCTTATGATTAGCCCGGTCTTATCTGTAATATGAAATGCATCACTAACTCAAGTCATTTTTCTAGAGAGACTGAAATATGACGTTGTTAAAACCCTCTTTAAGAAAGGTGGTAAGAGATATTTCAATAGCTACCGACCTGTTTCGCTGCTGACTTCGTTTCCCAAAATTTTTGATAGGCTGATGTTTTCTGCATAAGTATCTCACCTCAGCAACAATAATATCCTCAGCAGATCACAGGATTTCAGAAAAATTTGCTCCACTGAGAATGCCACTCACATGTTCACTCAACAAGTTGTACAATGATTTAATAATAATATAAAGCTGGTTGGTATTTTCTACGATCTATCTAAGATATTTGACTGTGTGAATCACAGTATTCTTCTAGATAACTTGAAGTTATATGGACTGGTAGCATAGACAATCAATCGAAAATGTCATACCTAACGAAAAGGATGCCGAAAGCTGTACTTAGTAGTCTGTGGACGTAATTCTCACTGGGGAGAAATCACTTATGGGGGTCCCAAGGCTCAATCTTAGTTCCACTATTGTTTGTCATATATGTAAACGATCTTTCACCTGATATTCAAAAAGAAGAGTTAGTTCCTGTTGCAGGTGACACTACTACTTTTAGTCAGTCCAAACACACACACATGGAAACAGAAGAAATGGTAAACAATGTCCTCAAAAGTATCATTGAGTGGCGTTCTACAAATGGACTCACCCAGTTTCAAAAAGGCACAATGTATTCTGTTCTGGACATTTGGGGACACTACATCGATTGCAAGCATTAACATTTTGTGAGGAAACAATAAATAGGATGGAAACTTCAAAATTCTTAGGAGTCCATGTTGATGAGAATTTAAACTGGAAAAAGCACATTTTGGAACTCCTAAACAACTTAGTTCCGCCACATTTTTGCTTAAAATCACTGCCAAACTTGGGAAGAGACAAATGATTAAGCTGACTTGTTTTGCATATTTTCAGTTAATAATGTCATATGGAATAATGTTCTGGGGAAGCTCATTTTTAAGAAGTAGGGTCTTAATTGCTCAAAAAATTGCTTCAAGAACAATATGTGGTACTCACACATGATCATTTTGTGGACATCTGTCCAAGGAGTTCGGCGTTCTGAATAATGCTTCCCAATATATTTATTCCCTCATGAAGTTTGCTGTAAATAATACACTGGAATTCAAAAGCAACAATGATGTACATAATTACAATATCAGATGGAAAAACGACATTCATTATTCAACAATAAGGTTTCTTTAGCACAAGACAGGTGCACAACACTGCGACAAAACATTTTTGATCACCTACACAGTGATTTAAATGTTTGACAGATAGCAAAGTAAAATTTGAAAACAACCAGAAAATGTTTCTCCTTGACAATTCCTTCCATTCTGTAGATAATGTTTCTATTGTTGTAATGTGTAAAAGATGGTGTGTAGGAAATACTAAGTGATATCTTTATATTGGAAGAAAGCCTCATAAATGTTCAGTGTGTAACTATATTTACATTGATTGGGCTATGCAAGGCCAAATCGTAGGTCCACTATTGTTTCTCATAAATGTAAGCATCCTTTATCTAACATTTAGTTCTTTCTC